>NC_089874.1:136662500-136835000 GCF_040182565.1 Anser cygnoides | reverse complement strand
TGGCTGCCTGGGCACACTGCTGGCTCATGTTGAACAGCACCGACAGATCCCTTTCTGCTGAGCTGCTCTCTAGGCACTCATCTCCCAGAACCCAGCATTTTTTATTTATTTATTTATTTATTTTAATCATAGGCAGGAACTGGATCTTTTGGGGTCTTACCTGCACATACGAGTATTATCAACAGACATGACTGTATGGTTCTATGAGCAGTGTATGATTCTATCAATGGTCTCATGTTGCACCAGGGGAGGGTTAGATTAGACATTAAAAAGAATTTCTTCATAGAGAGGGTGGTCATGCATTGGAAGGGGCTTCTGAGGGAAGCAGTGGAGTCTCCAGCTCTGGAGGTATTTAAGAGACATGTGGATGTGTCACTAAGGGATATGGTTTAGTGATGGGAGTCAGTAGGTCAGGTTGATGGTTGAACCTGATGATCTTGAAGGCCTTTTCTGACCTATATGATTCTATGATTCTGTGATATAAGTAACGACACCATATAAATAGAATAGAATAGATACTACACATAACATTGTTATACAGTTATGCAGTTCATTTTAAATTCCAGTCCATTTTGTTGTCTCAGATCTATGCCTTACATAGCCAAATATCCAATGGTCAGACCAATGTGGAAGGGTAGGATAGATACAGTAAGGACACGATGCCATAGCTCTTTTCCCAAATACAGTATGACATTGGACTCCAGTAATTCTGATTCACAACATAAAAAAAATATAAAAAAATCTTCTATATGCACTCCGAATACATTGATATGCCTTGCACAGAAATCAGAATTGCAAGAACATGGCTCCAAGGAGATTCTGAGTAGTCTTTTTAGAATTGAGACAAAGTAGGACTGACTGATTTTGGAAACTTGTAAACTTTCTTGTGTTTGCATAGGAACAGGAAGGAAGGATCTTCAGAATTACACGTTTGGGACTCAGAGGGGCTGTTTTCATAAGGTTTCTAAAAAGAGCATGCAAACTGAGGAGAATAGCTTTGAGTAGGAGCAAACTAGATAAAGACTGGAATTAAATAGGAACAGATCCATCTTGTTTAAAAGTTGCAGTCCCATTGCCCATATTCTAGTTTGGGTATTTTTTTTTTTAAAATTTAGTCTGAAATGATTGGTAATTACAGCTCTGGTAGATGCAATGGAAGCTGGAAATTCTTCTCTGGCTTGTTAAGTTTGAACGGTAGTGTACTCCAGCTGCATATTAACATATGATCTCTCATTTAATTACACCAAAAAGGATAAACACTGATCAAAAACATCTGCTGACACTTAAAAGGTCTTATCTTTCCAGATTCATTTAGTATTCTGTGTAATAACAGTAATCAAAATGAATTTGTGTGGTATTCATCATCTTTTATATAGGTGCTGCATTGTAATTTAGTGTTAATTAATGGACATCTTGTTATAGAAATTCCATATTGCAGTGATATTCTATATGCAAGAAACATCTATGAGACATTTGGTCTTTTGAGCTGGATAGTTATTACAGGAGTTGTTGTAATGTAAATAAATTCTTTAGGGGCCATAAAAAAATGAGTGCATGAATATGAATAACAGATGATTCAAATACCATAACATTCAGAATTCTGCTAAAGAATATGAATGCACTGCTTGGTTGACTCAGATTAGTTTTACCTAAAGGACACAAAAACTGGTGAAATTAGGACCAATATAAGTAAATCAGGACAGACAGAAAGACAAAATGGAAAAGATTCTAGGATGATTATGGCAGGCTTCTCAGCCTTATGACATTGCTTATGTTGTTCATTTTAGAACTAAAATTAAGAATGCTTGGACTTCAAAGAAAGACAAAATCTTGAGATATTGCACATTGCCTTGTTCCACTCCACTGTATTAGGCAGCAAGATACATGTATGAGGTGTTCAGAGCTTCCAAAATCCGAGTGAGACTAATCAAATAATTGTACCAGACTATGTTTGTTTTATTCAGTGTTATGCAATGGGTTTGGACAGATGCTGGGAGCTGTGAAGGCTGTTTTTAGAAGAGATAGACAACATACGACTAAGCCACAGGGCAGTGGGAGAAGATGAAATGCTGTAGGGAACTCCTTAGGTGCGGTGGCCTGACTTGTTGCCTACCCAATGTCTGTACACGTCTGTGGGCTAAGCCTGAGGCACAATTTTCATGTAGCCTTTAGGAATTTAATTTTCCCAAACACTAGGTTTTGTCTATCATTAATTAAAGTTTCATTCTATACTAGCTTTCTTTTTCCCTTCTTTATCTTCGTTAAGTGTGTGCTGGTGTTTTTACAAGTTTGATGCTTCCAAATATACATAATTATAATACGCATGGGAACAGAGTTTCTGACTTCCCTTGCTGCCTCTGAAAAATATGTCTGAAAATGGCTATCAGAGGTATAGACATATTTCTAGCAGAGACCAAAACCATCAGAATCTGATTCTCAGTCATTCTAGAATATATAAGAGGTCTCCAGCTAGCTTGGTGCTCAGCAGTTAGCTCTCTGAAACTGTGCTGGATTATTAAATAACACAAAGGACAGAAGTTTTCTAGTCTAATGGAGATTTTCTTTCCACAGAGTTCCTTAAACATCTTAGATGTTATCTCTGTTGTGATCCAGACAAAATCCTGTTTGTCCACCTACTCCCTTCTTTACTGAGCAAACAAGACTTTGTTAAATTTCCAGCTTTTAACAGCACTTATCATGTACTCCTGCTTCATTCACCTGGTACTCAGTGAGATGTAATGATTTATTTGCAGTTCATAAATACAGAATAAGCTGTAGCAATTAATACAAATTCCTACAGGGAGAAAAACAAACAAAGAAAGAAACAACAAATGGTCAGCTATTTTCAAACAATTAGCATGGGAAAATCAAATAATCCAACCTTAATTTAATTCAAAATCCAAGATCTACTGTGATTTAGTAATTAGCTACCTTGGAATTCTGTGGTTTATGGTATTTGTCATATGGCTAATTTATGAGTTCCATTGTAGAAGATATAAGACCCACAGCGTCTTACGGTGTTTGCCAATAGATATAATGGTTCTGTAACATATGATGTGCTTGTAAAGGGAGTTTAAAAGTGTTGTGGTTTGCTGACCAGATATATTATTCTCATTACCTTTGGCATAATGTTATAACATAAAAAATCCAATTTCTTTGTCTTATAAATATCTTAGTCCTTCATAGTTTGGGGCATTGCACAGATTTTGGGTGGAGGGAAAGTATCAACAGGAGGAAGTATCCCCTTTCTTTTTGCAGATTCTAGCTTTTACAGTGGTTATGCGTAGCCCTATTTCACTTTCTTCTCTCCTAACTAATTACCAGTCTGACCTCCTCTCAGAACCCTGATATTTTTGTCCACTGAGATCCACTGAGTCTTTGTTATTGTAATACAGCATGTCTGTAGCTGAAAGAAATAGGAGTCATTCATTGTTGGAACATAAACATTAAAAATGCTAAAACAATTGTTTTAAAATTTAAAGGAGTAGCAATGCACTGAAATGCATTATTAATAAGCATAAATCACTGAGTTGGCTCAGTAGTGCAGCTACAGTTTAGAGGTGGTCTTGTGGTCTCCTGAGGGGCTGTGGTCCCACGTACAAGTATGCTCTGCCAGCTGGCCAGGCAGCAACATTACATCAACTGCAAGAGTGGCATTGCCTCCTTCAGGCTGCAGGAGACTGAGCAGGAAGCAGTAGACTGTGTGTTTGCAAATGCACGATGTACATGAGAAGTAAAACATGCAAAAAACGATTATGTTTATTCTTGAGAATTTGGAAGAAGACAGCTCAGTGATAGTAACTCCTTTTTAATGGAAATGGAATGGGCATAACACAATCTTTCCTATATTTGAAACTTTTCTGCCTCTGGTTTGGTTCCCATTCATGTTTCCACTCCTTACTTCCAAATAGCTTTGTATTATCTACTTAAACTAACCCTGCTCGTTTTGTTGATGCAATTAGAAACACCGAGAAATGTATTTTCTTATGCTTTTACTTTGTCCTATGCATGAAACAAGCCTAAATTGTATTTCCCTCAGGCAGTTTCTCCTAACAAAGTTTAAACTCTAAGGATAAAATTCTGTCCCAATTGAAGTCAATTGGATTACTTGTTCTAACTGTGATAAAGCTGAGACTTTACCAGGAATTATTTCATTTCAGTAGCAACAGTTGTTGAAAGGGAATTCACAGATCATGATTCAGAAGATGAATGGGCCTGGTTTAAATATCGTGTTTAGACATAATCCCTACAGAAGGCAATAGAAGTTATACTCAGCTAAGGACAAGAAGGTCATTCATAATTTAAAGTCATATCTTCCAAATATCCTTTTTGTGAAATTATCATGTTTTAGACAAAAGCTACCTGTGTATTTCCCACATAAATGTGGAGTTATTTTGCTTTAAAACAAAACAAAACCAAAATTAAAAAAAACTCTAGAAATGCAAAACTATGTAACTGAGATTGTAGCTTCTTCAGTGTGCCCAGATTTGCTCCCTCAAAGTGTGAAGTTCTCTGACCACATGGTATTCTTCAGTCCTTCATTCTACCCAATTGCTAGACATAGCATCTAAGAGCCAATGTCCAAAGCAGAGAAAAGCAGACCTTTACAGACACTACAGGTTCCATGGACCTCCCTGGAACAGCCGTTACAATCATGTACAGCTTTACAACTGCTAATGAAAATGACCCAGTCTTGTGAGCAAAATCCTATTTTCATTTGCAAAGCATAAAGTTAACTTCCACTAGCTACTAATTAATCATTCTAAGTTTACACTGATGCAACTGAATTTAGTCTAAAAATGTACATCGTTTGTTGTAGTAAAACAGACAGTTGCTTTGGTTTCTCCTTTGAAATATTGCCTAAGAAGCTGGAATAGTTTTGATGTTGGAAGGATTATTGCCGTGATGCATTTTTCTGCATCTCTTACACAGGAAAGCAGAATATAAGGTGCAATATATTATAACATCTCCCCATCCCCCTTTGTGTCATTTAGCTGTGCATCTAGTTGTATTGAAAACAGCAAATATCGATTATAGGTTAAAGGCAATTAAAATAATTGGCCTGTAGCTGGCAGAAACTTCCAAAGAGTTCTTGGCACTGACAGCTTTTACCACATAAGCACTGACTGTCACATTTAATGAGCAAACATATTTTCCAGGAATAAGCCTTTAATATTCATTCAACTCTATTTTACAGAACAGAGTTTTTATTAAATTTGTGAGCAGCCTATTTTTTAAAGGGGCAAAGGAAAGGATAACAAGGACCCTAATTACTGCTGAAAGTGATTCACAGTGTAAAGGAATCACCTAGGCACTAAATTACAATGCAGCATGAGAGAAGAGAGGCTGTCTTAGGCTACCTGTAATGGAAATTCCTTGCTTTCTGCAGAAGTCTCAAGATATCGCTATACACAGCCAAGGCAGCTTTTTAATTTTTGTTGTGTCTGTACTTAGGCTAGCCCTACCAAACATGAGCCAAGGCTTTTAGCTGAGCTTGCTGCCAGCACAGCTAATTGCACAGTTAAAAGTGGCTTTGTCACAAGCCTTTGGGTGGCACATGGCTGAACTGCTTTGGCACAGGCTGTAAATAAAGTTTCAGTTCCAAGAACCATGATTTCTTCCTGCTTTTCCTCTGATGCAAGAGTGAACCCTTTGCCAGAGCCATGCATTACCCAGCTTGCGTCCCCAGCTGCCACAGAGGCCACATTGCCTGTGCTTGCTATAAAGTGAAATGGAGTCTTTGGTTGTTTCTTAGTCTTCTACCTCCACAAAAGGTATGTGGGGAAAAGGGAACTTATTGCAGTCCTCAACGACTCTTTTGCATCCTGAACTGCTGCCAGACTGTTGCCAGTGAGCGGGGAGAAGGAAAGGAACAAAATGTACATCATCGCACCCCCTGCTCATCATTGCAAACATGCACAGTGGGACACCAGCAGGGTCTTGGCCTGGTTCATTGATGACCTGCTGCTATGGCTCTAAAGCAGGCTCAAGGAGCGATAGACAGATATTCATACAGGATTGATTTTGCTCCTTTGAAGATACCAGTGATGCAGTCAAAAGAGAAAGAACAGGGTTTTGTGGGAAAGTACATCTTTGGCACAGAGGGAGAAGAAAAATAGAGAGTGCCTGTGAAAAGTGCACTTTTTGAGAGGCATACTTAAATGCTTCTTTCGTAATTATTTCTCTTTTTAGCAGGGTAGAAGGGCATGACGTCTTAGAAATTTTCCCCTGTGTTGAGGTAATTCATGAATGATATCAGTGTCAGCAATTTTGAAGCCCTGCTTGAGGCTGAATACAGATAGCCCCAAGGTTTTACAGCTTCCATTCAGGTACTCCAGAAGATGCATATTTATTGTGTTTCACAGGATGCCATCTTTTTATAGTTCCTTTGTCCCTATTTACTTTCAAGACCAGTAGCTAACATCCAGCTTCTTCAAAACTGACAACTGCAGTGTTTCCTATAACAAAGGTAGTCAACACATGCATAATTCCTACTTGTTTATCCTCCTGTAGAATTTTCCTTTCTTGAATGTCCGGAAATTATCTCCTTCAGAATGGCACCTATTCTGAGAAAGCATTACATGATAGTAGTTTCAATGTGCTGTAAAGGACTTTGACACAATAACTGTTTTACCATAGCTATCTGAACTGACTGCTGAGATTAGATTGAGATTAGACTGTGTAACAAATGCTTCCAAGTCTTACTCCATACCTGACCAGACCAAGCTACATAAGGCTTATGTTCAAAAGTGCTTATGTCTTTGGGAATAAACGTGGAGACTTTTTAATAGTCAGGCAGCAAAAGTTACTACTTGCTATTCATTATTGTTTCATTTATTTATTTGAGAAAAAAATAAAAATGAGTTCAGCTTTGCAGGAGCCAGCAAAAGTAAATAAGATTACTGTCTAAAAGAAGGAGAAAGATGGCTAAGATGAATTCTTAACCATTACTGTTGATAAGATAAGTTGATAACAAGACGCTGTCTAAGGCAGCATCATGGAAAACTACTTAAACAATTCTCCTCAAGGTTTATTTGCATGCAAAAATATATTCAGTATAAGAAGGATATGTACTAATAAAATGCCTTCTCAAACTGAAAGAGGTCCTGAAACACGATCTATTTATGAAGTGAATAGACTGATTATTCTACTTAGTTTGAGCATATGGAAAATACCTTTCAGACAGAATAAAAAATTCTGTTCAAAACACTATTATCTCATAACCTTAGCATCCTTGAATTACACTGTAACTAACAAATCTGAAAGGAACAAATGAATTCTGGTTAAAATTCCAGTGACCTCATTAGCTTTATAGAAGAGTAAAATTTTGACTGATAGGTTTAGGAGATACATGTTGTGTAGATATCAAAACATGAATGAGACTAATCTTTATTATAATTCTGTGATGAAATGTAAAAGAGAATCTTGTAGTAAGCCTTACCATACCAAAAATATCTATCATTATTAATATAATACTGTTCATCTCTTTTGTTGTTGCTGTTGTTTTGCTTTGTTTTTACTGTTTTATTTAGGCTTTCTTTCTTAAACAATGATTTCACATGTATATAAAATGCAAATTATTGAATTATAAGTTATCTTACAAGCATGACAGCTAACTGTTCATGCCATTTTACAAAAAGCAAAAAAAAATCTATGTCAAAAGCGGACCACTAATGACAAGAAAAAAAGAATTCAAAATTCAGTCACACATGGACATTATCATGAACAGCATGAATACAAGCAGGCTCTAAAAAGAGATTTATATTGAGAAAGTATCATCAAACAGCATATGTTACTTGCTAGTCTACTGTAATGTAGTCTACTGTAACGTACTTGAACTACTTTTCTCCCCGCAACTCTTTTGAACGTATAATTCTATCAGAAAATTCTGATCAAAACTGTTAGTAAGCTGTCTCAGGATATCTTGACAGGATTTTGCCCAGTACCTTCAGTCTGGACAGTGAATTTTCTCTCCATAATTGTCAAAATATCCCTGAGAGTTCCATGTATATAAAAACACCTTTGAAAAATAACTAGTGGGTACTGGGGAGGAAAAAATATATTCCATTCATGTAACATGTGTATGATTCCAAAGATATTACCTGTGGCCATTAAAGTGTGTTAGCATTTCTGTTACCATCAGATAGTGCTGAGTTAGACGAAATGCATTTAGCAACAAATTCATATCAAGATTCTTATTTATTTTGGCGCATTCTAAAGAAACCTCTCTCATATTAGAGTTTGCAAGAAGTAAATCTACTGAAATCATATGCAGGTGAGTCCTGCAGGATTTACTCCCTTCTCTGACACTATATGAAGGGGATTAGGGTAATACTGATGCTACAGCTAGGATTTCCAAAATGTCATTTTATCATAAAGAAACCTTCCTTTGTACACTGCAACAGCTGGTGAGGGGTCTGGAGAACAAGGCTTACGAGGAGCAGCTGAGGGAGCTGGGATTGTTCAGCCTGGAAAAGAGAAGGCTCGGGCAACCTTATCACATTCTACAGGTACCTTAAAGGAGGCTGTAGCGAGGTGGGCGTTGGTCTCTTCCAACCTAGATGATTCTGTGATTCTGTGAAGTCTTCTCTCTTATTCCTGTTTCCAGCTGTATGGAAGAAGAACAGTACTCTCTGGTTTCAATATTCTGATTTCAGTGTCTTCTTGCACTAATGGTCCATACTTAGGAAGAAAATTGACATTTCACTTTTAATTTTAATGATTATTGGATTTAGCAATTAATCCTCTACTGTTTACAGACAAGATGCAGATCTCACCTGTGTAATTTTATAGTATTGTGACTCCTAAACTAAACAAATTAGCTTCAGGTATACACTGGTAGAAATTAAGTGTGAAAACACAGTTAATTGTTGAGGCCTAGCATGGTATATTCATCCACATTACAATTCTGGAGAATTGCCTCTATGGTGAGTTGTGCTCAAGGGGACAAAATTCAATTGCAAAGAGATCAGATTAACACACTATTTTGATTCCTATCTTTAAAGTTTATGAATCTATGAATGGTTGGGCTGATTAAAGCCCTTCTTAATATTCATAACACAACATTAGATATTACAGCATCTAATCTCTGTTAAACCTGTATATTGTCTTATAATCACATTCTAAAGCCTTTGCATCTTTTATGTTAACTGGAAAAATGATTTAGAAGTGTCAGTAATAAACTTTCTCTACATCTTTGTTTTATGGTATCGGGTGCATGGTGTTTAGAAGCATGCAGTGCATGTGTGTCAGGCATTAAAATACAGCAACATAATGGGTTTGTACTGCTGTGAACGTGTGTTATTCACTGTCATCATCTCCAATATTGGATGATAATGGCTAAGGAAGAAAAATGCCTTTTGTTCCAGAAATTCTGCTGGCTTCAATCTAATCTAAGCATTTGAAATGCTGAACTAAGGTTAAGGAGCTTGTACAGATATACTGCACAGTCATTAAACTCAAGAAAATCTGCATTTCCATCAGGGATTTGACTGTGGGTTTGTAAGATTTATTCCTTTGTCAGGTGATGAGTGTAGAGAAAAGAACAACTGAATTGTCTAAAACTTTTGAATCACATACTTGAACATATTTGTTTTTACTACGGTTTTTCTTGCTAAATATTTCATAATCGGAAGTAACATGTTTTTTTAGGGCTATATCCTGAGACTTCCAACCACCGTCAATAATACCATAATATCTAAGTAGATCCAGTGCTTTCATTTGGCCAGAATATTACATGTTTAAGTTATAATGTTATAGGTATATAATCATGGAAAAATCTAGGTTGGAAGGGACCCCTGGAGACGATCCAGTCAAAGCTTCTGTTGAAGGCCTAGCCTTAAATGAGGTTATCCAGGTCTCTCTCAAATTGAGTACTGAAAATACCCAGTGAGGGAGATTTTATCAGCTCTTCAGTAAACCTATTCTAATGCTTACTCATTGTTATGGTGAAGATTTTTTTCTTTCATCTATCAAGAGATAGAATTCCCCCTGAAACAACTTGTGACCATTGCCTCTCATGCTGTCAATGTGTGTTCTTGTAAAGACTGTACCTTAGTCTTCTTTATAACTGATTTTAAGGTGTTGAAAGACAGATATTAGATCCCTCTTGAGATTTCGCTATGTTTTTGAGAACATTGATAACATTGTTTGATTTTTTTTGTTGTTTAACCTTTCCTGCAGACGCAATCCAGGGCATGGTTTGTCTCCGTTAATCCAAGTTCCCTTAAGTCATCACAGACCATTGATTCAATTACTCCTCTGGAGACGAAGATAGATTTTTGGGTATACTGTACTGCAGAATTTCATAGGTACACAGAATTTGCATGAATTCGGAGTCAGAAAATTAAATGGAGTCTCTTAATCAAGCTTATACATCTTGTGGATGAAATAAGACAAGGTATGAACTTACATTGCACAAGCTATCCAGTCCTATATTCCCATGTGGACAGTCTTTGCAAAAACAAGGCGTCCTACTCCATTCCAGAGGTTACAGTGGTGTTTCCAGAGTGACCCTAGTTAATTACCCAGCTGCACGTCAAAAATATGCTCACAGAGCACTATCATACAGGCAAGCTCATGTATGAATGTTTCCTATTCTCAGGACGAACATTGACTTTATGTTTTTTTTTCTATGTGGATAGCTTTAAACCTTCTTTGGCCTAGACGGTGTCCAGAGACTTCCCATCCTTTGTTTTCAAGCCCAGAATTCAGCTTTGAGGTCTCAGCAAAAGAAGGGCATGGACCTGTTAGATTGAGTCCAGAGGAGTGCCATGAAGGGTCTCCTATGAGGACAGGCTGAGGGAGCTGGGGTTGTTCAGCCTGGAAAAGAGAAGGTTCTGGGGAGACCTTACAGCAGCCTTACAGTGCCTAAAGGGGGCCTACAGGAAAACAGGAAAGGCATTCTTTTTCAGGGAGTGTACTGATAGGACAAGGAGTGATGGTTTTAGACTAAAAAAGAGTTGGTTTAGATTAGATATAAAGAAGAAATTCTTTATTATGTGGGTGGTGAGGCACTGGAACAGATTGCCCAGAGAAGCTGTGGTTCTCCCCCTGCACCAGAAGTGTTTAAGGCCAGGTTGGATGGGCTTTGAGCAACCTGATCTAGTGGGCACATGTCAGGGGATTGGAATTAGATGATCTTTAAGGTCCCTTCCAATCCAACCCCTTCTTTGATTCTATGATGCCTCTGTGCTGCTTGGGTTATGCTTCCCTGGGGCTCTTAAAGAATTGGAAAGCCTCAGCCTGGTTAACACCATTCACCTAAAACATTTATAGAAGATTTGTCTGCCCCTCAGAAGTAATAACCCTGATCATCTCAAAGCTTCCAAAAATTCACTAGCAGGCAATCATAGTTGCCCTTTTCCTAATGCACAGCTGCTCAGCACACCTGTTATAATATGGCTGACTTTCCAGGGAAATGTGAGGGAATTAGTACTCAAAAATCTACCCACTCCGCCAAGACTAAGAAACAGGATAAAAAATAAATTAAAAAAAATGTTAAGTCTTATGAGGAAATGCCAAACTCATGATGGTCAAGCAAATGCTAACCACAATGAATTCCTACCATCTGTATGGTAAAAACCTTTGCGTATTAATGTAAACAAACATTTTTGCACAACATCTGTATTATGACCTCTACAGTATTTCCAATGAAAAACAAATACAAATTGATTTTTCCCTTATTTTATAGCAACACATCTTTTACACATTGAAAATACCTTCAGTATGCAAGATGAGTTATTTTTTTTAATAAAATACTCTCAGAGAAGAAATCAATAGACTGAGCTTATAATCTAAAGTGTTAATGATATTTCAGACACTAAATGGGAACAGATGCACCTTAAAGAACCAATCACTCACATCAGTCGTACTAACTTCACTGTTCATATTTGCCGGAGAAAGAACTGTTTAGAAGTGAAGGCAGGTAACATTAATGAGAAGGTAAAGTTGAGCCTATGCAAAAGAAGCATAACCTATACAGCTCCAGAACCCCTGAAAACACTCCAGTCCTCCTTGCCTAGCATATGCATATTTCCCGTAATTTTCCAGCTCTTCTTTCAGTCAAACCCAGGACATTTTCCCAATTTCTCATGCAATAGGTCTAATATGGCCCTCAGAGTAGAAATATTCAGTGTTGGAAAACAAGACTCCAACTTCCCCCCTCCAAATTAGCTAACTTGCATAGTAACTTTATTTTACCAGGAAAAATAGTAATAATAATAATAATAACAATAACAATAATCATAATAAAAATCTACATCTGAAGGACTAATTGTATTAAATCATCTTTGATGTGACTTTTACCTGTAAGTGTTATTTGTGAAAACCATAAATGTATAGTGATTCTCTTATGTAGTCCAGGAACTTGGATATTTTGGAGAATGATGTTCTGAAAACACCCATAGGGACCATGAATACTCTGTGCCCTTTCAGAACAGGTTGCTGTTTCTGCAGGAGTTTGTGAAAATGCCAGCATTAACATCTCTATACATCAGAGTTTGTCCATTTAGAAGATCAACATAATAAAAAATACCTCCCAGAAGAACAGTGAGAATGAGTTCATACATGCAAAATAAACTATGATTAAAAAAAAATAATAATACTACAAAAGGAAGCCAAACTCTATATAATGATTTTTTCCTACAAGTCCTCTGCATTTTATAAATAAATCACTATTATTATTTGTATTTTAGATACAGAAAAATTTAGACACAGAGAAGATAGCTGACACATCATAAACCTAAGTAATAACATCAAGAACTGAACCCTGAGACCAAAGTCCAATCCACAAACTAGTCAAAATATTATTCTTATACAGATTGTTTTACTGTATTTATAACTAGAAATTTTCAACCACAAATAAAGCAGGATATTGACCAAAGCAACTGCTGTTCCTGCTGTCTCTGTTAGGGTAATGGTAGTGCTGGAGATGTAAATATGTTAATTATATAGAAAACTACTAACATTTGTTCCATTTTAAATTGCCAGTGCAGTCATAATCATGAATTTAAAAGAGGAATCCAACCTGACATTAGCAAAAATAGAAACAAACTGTCTAAAAAGCTCAAGGGGAAATGTCAGCATTTAATTGTTTTATTTCTGAAACAAGGTTTAAAAATCACTATTTTGCATAAATAAACAGATGAATTCTGCTTTCTCACCATGTCTTCATGCTGATGCAATTCTTTATTTCTGAATTCTTCTTAGTGCTTCTAAAGTGGATTCAGCCACATTACAGACAACTTTATACAGATAATTATCTTGACTCAAAATTAAATGCAATTATTTGCTTTTCCATCTCTGAATATATGTTAAAGGCAACAGTTTCATTAAACTAGGTGAGAAATATTCCAATATTTCCAAGAGATATGTCTTCATATTTTTAAATATTCAAATGATAATATGGTTATCTTCAATCCACTGCATTAAAATGTTGGTGACTGTGATAAGAACATTCAAAATAGTAAAAATACATTTTTTTTTCCCTCCACGGAGTGGGAACCATGTTAGTATGCTACAGTATGGTAAAATTTTCCTCATAGTAACACAGAAATCATAAAACAGTAATATGAAGAAAAGTAAGTGGATTTTAAATACGCATTTTACAACAGTTGTATTTCAGTGCCCTGTTGCATGAAATTATAAAGAATTACACAAATTAAAACTGAAGAATATTTTTGGAGGATGAGATTCAGGGTATGAAAATACTTACTCTGTCTCAAGGTTGGTAACACTTGATAGGGTATTATGTAATTCTCTTCCAAGACTCACCGCAATAGCTAATGAGGCAATGAGGAACTGTCCTTTCTTCATCATTTCTTTCTCCAAGTTGAAGACTTACAAGCATTTACTGTTCTTTAACTCATTTAATCAATCTAAGAACATTTTAGGGCATTTTGTTATTCTTGATTATAAGACATTACCCTTACTGAATTTCTGCTATTTAAAAAACAAAAAACAAAACAAAACAAAACAAACAAACAGAAAAATCTCCACCATAAGTTGAATGACCCACAGGCTGCAAAACAGTAAAGAACTTAATTTGCAAATTTGGTGGCAAATTTATGAGAAACTGTGAGTTAGTAAAATGTCAAATATACTGACCTGATGGGAGCTGTTTCCTGAGTATTCTGTCTAGTCATTGCTGCAAACCGTTAGTGTCCAGGTTTATGTCCGCATGCAGCGGAAATGAGATCAACCCCTGAGGATTGGTTTTGTGGCATTTGCCTCTTAGTGGGCATGGTACTACCCAAAACACTTGCAATAAACCTGGGGCTACTTTTAACGCTAAGTGGATTGTATCTGTGGTACATACAAAGTGAGGTAAATCAATGATACTTATCAAAACATAACTTTTGTCACAAATTCAAAGGCAGAGTGATAGACATGAAAATAAGACTGGTTATTAAAAGCAACACAGGGATATTTTTTCATTGAAATTTGCTTATGTTGCAAATAAAACATTACAGAGAAATAAAATCATAGAATCATAGAATCATGAACTCACAGGATAATTCACTTTGATGGGATGTCTGGAGATCAGCTAGTACCTCAATCTCAAAGCTGAGGTAGCTTTTGTCAAGTCTGGCTGTTCAAAACCATGTTCAGATGACTTCTGAAAATATCCAGGGATGGAGATTCCATAGCCTCCTTAGGCAAACTCTTCCCATTTTTGACCATGTTCATGGCAAGAATTTTTTCTTATATCCATCTGTAATTTTCCTTGCTCTAAATTGTGTCTGTTGCCTCTTGTCCTATTACTCTGTACCTGCAACGATTGCCTGGCTCCATTCTCTACAAACCGTCTAAGTAAAAGAAGACTGCAATTAGGGTTCACCTTAGATTTCTCTTCTCCTTTCTCAACTTGCCATAGGTTGCAGCTCCATGCTGATCTTAATAGCCCACCATTAAATTCTCTCGTTTATTGATACAGGTCTTGCATTAGGGGATGAAACTGGATGCTTTATTCCAGGTGTGGCCCCACAAGAGCTGAGCTAAGGGTAATATTGACTTACTTTGAGCTGCTGTATATGCTATTAGTATACAGTCAGCAGAATCAGGTCAAGCACGCATTTCTCAGCTTGCGGTCCACCTTGGGTCCTTTTGTGCTGAGCTGCTCCATTTGTGTTTGAAAGATTTCTGGAAAAAAAAAAAAAAAAAGAGGAAGGAGATAGAGAACTGAAATATAAATGGAATATATAAAACTGATTATCACAGCAAGTCATTATTACTTTGTGAAAAAATATTTTATGTGCTTTGGAAGGACATTGCCAAGTAATTTTCCAAAATATACTTCATGTTTTATTGCTATTTTAGGCAACATAAAAAACTAACATACAACCACACAAAAGCTCTTAGATTCTAAATTGCAAGCATTACATTGCAAATGGTAAATGAAAGATCTTCCTTTCCTTTAAAGTGCCTGTAATATTCTCTTAAAACCTGAACTTCACTGTCAGCTCAAGTTTCTCTGTCCTTAGTGAGTCTTGTCTGTAGTTTTATTTTTTTCCATGTGGTAAATATTTGTTATCTAATTTCTAATAAATCTTCTTCTTTTATGATACTCACTATCCAGTACCAGCAACTTTTACAATCTTTTACTTTAGCACTCAGTTATTTTACAATTCATTGTCCAATTGACCTCTAAGGGGTCTACAATATCCTGTTTCATGCACTGCTTCTTTTTTCAGTCTTTTACAACTGTAAAATCAATATACAGTTACAGTACTCAATTTTCTGAAGAATGTTCATGCACTGGTGTTGCCTACCCTCCTGAAACGTTGTCAATTACAGCAACAATGTTAGAGATCTCACATTCTCTCTCTCTCTCTCTCTCTCTCTTTTTTTTTTTCCTTAACATAGAATACCTAAAATATAGCCATTTAAATGATTTAATTTCTGTGATAGACTGCATTCTGACTCTCTTGTGATTCACCAACTTTCCATTCAGTGTGTTATGATATTGTTGTGTTTTTATTGCAGAAGATTGATGCTTACTTCTTAAATTGTTCAAGGCCAAGAAACCTTGAAGGGAAATGCTATCATATACATTTATTGACCCATGGTATTTAAATTTCTTCAGTCTTCTCTCTTCAGATGGTCACTTCACTTCTGTGATGAATTTCTAATTCTTTTTACTGTGTTCCTCCATGCATCATAAATTCAGAGACTACATATTCAGAAAATGTGAAATGCTTCCTTCTTGATTCTTTTTATAAACACCACTAAGTTTTTATTATTAATACTTAGCAATTTAAACTAAGTAACTAAGAAAATTACTTAATAAATCTAAAACTTTATTGGGTTTTATATTTACAGTTTTCACTCTAGTTACATAGAAAAAAGAAAAAAGTCAAGAGAAATGCATTCAAGGATGCATTGTAAATATGTAATTAAGCAGAATTACATTCATTAAATATGTGTGTGAGAATATCTAACCAAATTAATATAATTAAAAATGCTTATAAAATGTATTAAAAACACATTTAGAAAAAAAAAAAACGTCATTGGTTAGGTACACAGTATACTTACTATATTTAATTGTATTTGTTAACATAATATTTACTTTATAGTTTCACCAGAGACATAGCACTGTTAAAGATTAATGTTTTTGGTAATAACAGGTTGGGTATGATTCATTGTATACACATTGTGCTAGAAACCTGAGAGTTATAATAAACACTGAAAGTGAAAACATCAACACTTCCTTGTTTAGAAATGAATTGAAATTATCCATAGGTAAAAGAGTAATTGCTGTTATCACTTCTTTAGTGTAAATCATTGAATCATAGAACATAGGTTGTAAGGGGCCTCAGAAATTCAGTCCCCTGACCAAAGCAGGGGGAATGAAGTTGTGTTAGAATGATCAGGCTATATCCAGATATATACACAGATATACACAGATATATATTCTCCGTTCTTCATAGGATCAGAATCGTATCATCTTTAAATACAACTATTGTGTATTTATGTCCCTTTTCTGTCCAAGGTCCAGAAACTCATCTGTTTGTTGTAGAATTTAATACGCTTTTAGGCAGTCCTTTTGAAAGTATATAAACTTCATCTTGTAAACCTGTTATTGTGAAAAGTCTTAGCAAAAACAAAAGCATAATGAGAGAATCAGAGATCACTTAGTGTTAACAGACCAGAATTAGGCTTGGAATTTGGATCCAGCACTTACCTGCCACCACTGATATCTCTTGCACTGCTGCTTTCCGGTATTAGAAGCTTTTCTTCAGTGTGACATTCTTGAAAAGATAAGATTATGCTAGAAAATCCTTTTTTTAAAAAAAATGTTATAGTGGAATATATCTCAAGATACAGACTTGCTGAGTAACTTGGAAAAAAATTCATATTTATGTTATTTTGATATATCTTGTCTTTTTTTTTTTTCAGTTTTAATTTTTGATTTAAGTGCTTGGCATTTACACTCAATTTCCACAGACAATGGAGGAATAGTGCATTCTTACTCTAGTTTGGTATTAAAGCACTAAATAGTAGTGGGTTTTTGTTGTTGCTGTTGGTGGTAGTTTTAGTGATTTTTTTTTTATTTGTTTGATTGTTTTATGGGGCAAAAAGGGGAACTCAAGAGCACTGCAAGAAAAACATATTTAGCAGGGAAAACTCAGGTAAATGAAAACCCACAAAGCACTAATTTTTCAGTCCAAAACTTTTCTGGAACCTCTTGTTAACTGGAAATTTTAAAACATTGTTTTTATTTTCATAGTTCTTTAAACTTTCTGATACGAGTTGAAAAAATGTTAACTAAGGTAAATTATCAGAGTAGTACTATGTAATTTTCTGCAGCAGTAACTGAAGTTATTGCAGTTTGCTCATCCCTCTTTAGAGTCCAGGACAGGATCAGATCATTCCTCAATATTTGGCTTAAATTAAATCTGGGAACACTCTGGCAGTCAACAATCTCTGAGAGGCAGGAGCATGTGACTAGGTGTTGTGCAATCTGTGGGAAAGAGAGTAAAACTGTCATGCCATTGTCTCTGGAGCATGATCATATTTCAAGTCTGTACAATTTTTTAACAAGAGTTAGCAAAATTATCTGACTTTCTATAGCAATTTGCATAGGCTGTAGACTGTATACTCATATCTAGTACTTATTTATGATCTTACCCAATACTATTTTAAACCCATGGAGATATTTTAACAGAGGACAAGGGGAATTCATTCAGGCTCATTTGGAATATAATACACTGCCTTAAAAAAATTAAAAACAATAATAATAATAAAACAGATATATCACTGCTAGCATGGACAACATTTCTAGAATTAGGTACTAATTAACGTTTTATCATCTGCTTAAATAAAATAAATAAATAAATAAACTAGGAGGCTGTTCACTAGCTCAAATCCATATCACACTGAAATCCGATGAAACTGATCTATAAGTTAAATCAAAATGTCATAGCATGGAGATCTATCAAAGATCTATCAAAGAATGCAGAAAAACAGTACTAAGTAATGACACCTTGTAGATACCTCAACGACCTCTTAGGAAGGTGATAAAGAGTTAGACAAAGAAGCAGCTTCCAAATACTTCATCAGCACCTTTGAGATCTTGAAAACAGGGAAGCTGAGACTGAAAATTTTTTAGTGTATTATAATATAAACTAATAATTAAAAAAGCATTATTAAGTGTTCTTGTGTAACTGCTTGATAATAACATTAAAAAACCTGCCCTTGAAACCATTCAGATTTGAAAATTTGAGCTTGCAAGGAGTGTGCCAAAAGCTGCCATTCTAACACTTGTTGAAAGAAAATGCAGTGAAGACCTTTATTTAATTCTACATGAAGCAGGACTTTCACTTGCATGAACAGAGAAGACACAACTAAAAAAGAGAGCATGCATGTTTTATGGGACATAAAATTAAATATTATCATAATTTTTTTCATTTGAAAAACAAAACGTTATTTCAAATTTGTTTAAGCATTTTGTGTACTTGTGTATAAAAAAGTATCTCTTAAGAAATGTAATATTTTGAACTAAAAAATCCTGGTCTGAAGATGATGACAAAATACTTCCATCTATATGTTCTAAATGAAATATTATATTTTTCCAACAAATTATTATTGTCTTGAACAGCAATTAATAAATAGAAATTGGATTCACAAAAAAAGTGTAAAAATAGTAAAATTACAAGAAAATTTAAAGTGAAATGTATGCTTTAAAATTACAAAAAAAAAAAAGAGTTTTAATAGGTCTAATCAAAGTTACACATTCATCTGATTTTTCAGTTTGGAAAAAGCATTGTCACTTGGATTTTTTTTATTATTATTTTTTATTTTTATTTTTTCTGCCCAGGAAGGTGATTTCTCACTGTGTACTGGATCTGGCTAGGATGTTAACTTTCCCTGCAGCAGCCCATACTGTGCTGTGCTCTGCACTTGTAGCTAGAACAGCACTGGTATCACACCAGTGTCGTGTCTGCTGCTGAGCAGTGCTGGCACAGCATCAGGACTCTCTCTAACCCTCCTAGGGAGTGGGCAAAAAGTGAGAAAGGGCACCAGGGCAGCTGACCTAAACAAACCAAAGGGATATTCCATACCATATGATGTCACACTCAGCAATAAAAGGTGGAAAAAGGAAGAAGAGGGGAGGGGTGGGCTCTTGTTGCAAAAACGTCTGTCCTCCCGAACATCGGCTACATGCGTTGAGGTCCTGATTCAAGGACGTGGTCAAGCATCGCTCATTTGTGGGAAGTAGAGAGTATTTTCTTTCCTCTACATTTCCACACAGCCTTTACTTGTTTTGTTTTGTTTTGTTTTTCCCTTTTTCCCTCCCTTTTCCCCTTTCCTTTTTTCTCCCTTTAGTTAAATTGTTTAATTACTAATAATCTTTCCTTAATAATTACTTTTCCCTTTAATTAAATTATCCTTATCTCAACCGGTGAGTTGTTCTTTCCTTTACTTCTTCCCCTCCTCTCCTAAGGAGGGGAAGTGAGAGAGTGGTTGTGGTGAGTTGATCTGCCTAGCACAGTAAAACCACCACACACTGACATACTTGGTGGCAACACTGTGAAGATTGTGGTCTGTTTAACAAGACTAACTCACTTTCCTGTGGACAAGTAGTTCTTAGAGAATCTATAGAGACTGGTACAAAACTGTTCTCCTCTCTACTGACTTCTGGAAGCAGATCTTGGAGAGGGTCACTCATTTCTACCAATTTTTTTCTTGGTAAGGGAATGATCTGATTCATCTGAGACCAGATTTTGTATGTGAACCAACAGGCACGCTGTGTAGATGACAGGGAGTCAAGGGCTTTGGAGCTAAACAAGAAAGGACTCAACCTCACATAAAAGATCCACCCTTATGCTCTTTTTGTATGGATTTTATACGGATTTTGAGTCTCAAATTGGGCTTGGTGTAGTTATAGGTTTCTCTCACCTATTAGAGTTGTACAGTATAAAGCTTTCAAGGGAAGACATAATGTGGATATAGCTTCTCCTGGAAGCTATTAGCACAAAAGTCACATTACAATACTAAAATTAGAAATTTGCAGTTCCAATTAGTTTTTTTTTTTTTAATTTGGACATTTATAGAACTTGAATACAATAATAACATTTAAACTAAGAATAAAGAAAAAGAAATTAGCAGAAAATCATATATTGATCTATTCAGGCAAACTCTCAGTGACAACAAAAAATAGAGAATAAATAAGAACCATAAATTAAATTCAGTGTTGTTTTGTTGGCATCCATGATACTGTTTTGATTTTAGCAACAATCATCTAGCATAAAAGGAGCAAGGAGTTGGCCATATGTTTTAAGCAAGTCTTTAAATGAACAGAAGTTATTTTCATGGAAAACTAAGAATAGAGACAATACCTGGAACATTTTTAAACTAAGGAGCTAAACCAAGTAAGCGTTTCCAGGCACAGTTAACTATCAGGTGTGAAAGCCTGTAGTCAGCTCACAAGACAAAAGAAATGCTATGAGTTACAGCACATTTGAAAATTGTACATTAAGTTATGTATATAGTGTACTTTACAGAAATTGAGAAAGCATAGTTTTGTTTGTGACCTGTATTATAAGGTCATAAGGTATCTTTAAGAAGAATTTTATACTCTCAGCAATTCAGCTGTCATTTCTGTAATGGGAATATTGGCCAAAGCCCAATGTGTTTTGAGATCTATGGATGAAAAACATTATTTCAGTAACAAATAAATGGTAGGTGGTACAAAAGTATTGCTAAGTATCACACTTTTCAATGAGTGTCATGAATTGTGCCAGATCTACAGAGAGAGAAAAAGAGAATCCCAGTTATACAGTAGACATCTGGACAAAAATATATATATAGTGTGATAGGTATATATATGGCTTTACAGCTGTTGTGTCTAGAAAAAAATGGCCCTGCAAACTACTTAACTACTTAACTTCTCTGAATTATCTTTTTTTCTTTTTATTATTTTTTATTTTTATTTTATTTTTTTTACAGAACAGAACTTTCTATTAGCATCCAGGTCATGAACATTTGGATCTCTGTGATATACTTTGTTATGTAGTATATGTTTAAGTAGGAATCCAGGAAATACCTACACTTTTAGAAATACCTACACTGTAGAAATACATACACTTTTCAAATACCTAAATAGAAAGGACAGGAAATTAACGTTCATGGGTTAAGTTTGACTAGACTAGAAAGAAGCATATGTACTAATGACCTTCTCTTTGGCTAGCCATATACATAAGTTGGGTGGCTGAAGATTTTATGAATTATATTTCTGTTATAAATATGTTGTAAAATTACATATATTCATCCATGAAATTCTGACCTTCATTTTCAGATAAACAGCTTTTCATTTGTTTCTGTCAGGGAGTCTCAGAACAATGTTGTTTAAGCTGACAGCACCACCAACATGGTAAAATCATCATATCAAACATAAGCAAACTTTCCATTTGGATCTCAGAGGATAGTTTTAATGATTGTTAAAAGCTGAAAAGTTTTCATCATTTTGAATATTTTGTCTTTTATTCCTTCATCCAGAACTGGTGACAAGGAATGACAACATTGGCTTAATACTCAAAAGAATGGTGTTGATATGAACAGTTGGCTTAAGAATGCTCTATAACTAGATTAATATGCTCTACAAATGTAGATGCAGCTCTTTGAAGACTGCTTATTTTTCAAGCAGTTAGCCATGTCTTTCACTTTTCTCATTAAATAAAATGACCTATATAGTGACTTATATATGATGGAGAGATGGGTAGCATTCTGCTGCATGTATCTGCAAATAACAACTTTGAACTTTGGGGTGACTGACAACTGTGAGACTACTATTACTCTGTTGTTTGCTATGCTATGATATTCACTCATGGGAAATGCTAACAATCATTTATTGCACCGATCACGTTTTCCAGAAAAGCCATCATCTTATCTGTAGTACTGATGGAAAAGATATTTCTGGTAAGGTGTAGAAGGTTCTAGAAGGTAAAGCTACCTTCTAGAATCAGGACAGTCTAGTAGTTTAATAGGTTTAAGGGAATTTGGTAGCAGAAGGACAAATGTGAGGTTAAAAAATTCTTTTTATAGTGTTAAATGGAAAAAGACACACAGAGAAAAGATATGCAGGAGTTCTTCCAAACAAACAACAAAAGTGAGATCTCTCCACATCCATTCACCAAAAGGTTTGATGTTTTCCATTGTGAAAAAATATTTGTAAAATATTTGTGAAATATAATGGCTGGAGGAATGAACAATATGATACAACAACAGGGTTAGCTGCTTGTATAAGACACAGGAATTATTAAAAGTATGAATACTTTCCTATTCCCTACTACATTTTATGTAACCCTCTTAAGCAATGTATTTAAATAAATGAGAAACAAAAACAAAAACAACAACAACAAAAAACCACAATAATAATTATACAATAATAATTACATCATTATGTCATATGTTGGGATTAAGGAAATCACTGCTAGTCCCTTGTTCTGTCATCTCCAGAGTTCCTTTTCAGGGCTTCTCAAAGCCTTCCTTCTGAGAGGCAAAAGCAAAGTTGTAGGTCTGAAAAGTTTTCGGACATGAAAGGTTCTGCTGTTTCTGGCAGGTGACAGTTTCAAGTTCTGACAACTTAGTATGGAGGGGAAGAAAATGATTGGTTGAATACAGGATGAGATATGCCATTTGACCCTTTCCTCTGTAGAACTAGAACCATAAAATAACATTATTATTGTTATTATTATTGTTATTATTATTTGTAGTAGTAAAAGAAATTCCAACTTCCTTCCTTTCTATTTTAAAGAGTTAATACTGTAGTAAAGGAAGGTAACTCAAACAGGAAGATTTTCAATATTTGTGATTTGCACTTGTTTCCTAAACTTTACTGATTCATTTTACAGAGATAACTTTTCACCCATTTTTCCTATTATGCAGGGATTTTGTGCATAAGAATTATTTCACTTTTGTCATAGATTTTACAGGACTGTAATATGAACACATAGTAGAGAACTTTTCTTTATCTGCATTTTCAGTCACCACAAAAAAAAAAAAAAGGCAAGGTACAAAAAGATGTTAGATTAAAATGTTATTTTCTCAAGAAATTTATGATCAATGTTTAAGAAGAAAAAGACTGCGCTGTAAAAACTCCACAGGTGGGACATGCATGAATAAACAGAACAGGGCCTTTTTCAATACAACTGAACAAACAACAATATTAAGACAAAGGCAATATCAAGAAAGAAATAGTGCTAAAGCAATATTTTTCTGCTTTTTTATAAGTGAAATATATGTGTTTAAAATCCCTGGGAATTGGGAATATGGTTGGTGATGAAGTATTATTTCCCAATACAAGAAGCTTACAGTTAAGGCAATAGGTAGCACTCATTTATCAAAACTAATATAATTTTAATTAAAATTATATTGAAATATACTTTGGTCATAACTAAAAATATCAGCTTTTCTGTATCTTCTAGAAATCTTTTCAGAATACACTGCAGTATATAATGATTTGCCATGAAAAGTCTACGTTGACTACTGTTTTCAAGATCTAATTTCTATTCCCTCAGGCTTGAGGAACAGAAGGAAGCACTACCTGAAACATTCATGAGAATAATGGAAATTGCAATTTTCACCCCATTGTTGCTTGATCTGAATATATAGGGATCACTAATTCATATGCAAACAATATGCAAAGGGAAATTTTGCTTCAGAGGACTCTCTAAATGCCATGGTATCAAACTCAATGGTCTGTGAAGCTTGAATTCACTGACTTGCGTTTACTTAGTGTAATAACTTACTATCTACTTAGTCTAAAGGAAAATAGAGGTTTAATAGACACTTTAAGAAACATAATTTGAACATTATTCTCTGACAATTTATTCACTTGTAACTAAAATCTTTGAAAACCTCTTAATTATGGTATTTTCCAGCTATCTAGAGTGTGAAAAAAATTTACGTAACAATATATCATTAACCACAACCTCAAAGTGAGAAATGTGGCCAGTATGATTCTTCCAAATGTTATATTTTATCTCTGTTTTGAAACATATGACACATTTTTTTTTTCAAGTGGGGTGCAGGGGAATGCAATTTTGGATGTATGTTTTTTTTAAATACGTGACTTCTTCTTCTTCTTCTTCTTCTTCTTCTTCTTTTTCTTCTTCTTTGTAATAATATAATAATAATAATAATAATTAATAATAATAATTGTTGTTTAATTTCCTTTTGGGAATACAAGAGCATTCCTATTTCTTTAATCTAACATTTTGAAAAACTGAATACATCATGTCCCTGGGAATTCTGGGGTGCACTGTGGCAGTTGAGTCAATTAAAGATGAAACATGGGGAGAGTAACTCAATCTGAGGGACCCTCAGGAAGAGGTAACAGTGGAAACAGTACTTAGTTTATCACATTTGTGATAAATTGGTCAGCTTGTGCAGTATCAAACTGGCCCCAAATCACTGAAGGCCAGGCAAATTTATTTAGTTTTCTTATTGTACTGACTTTACATCCTTAAATCATCTTCTGAGGTGACACTTGGGAACTGTTGCAGCACATACAGTTTCTCTGAGTTTAGTTAGTTCTGCAGTCGACTGCGTTTATTCCTGGAGGACTAAAAAGTATTGGCATATACTTGCAGATGGCATTCAGATGGCCCCTATTTTGATGATATTAGAGGCTATTACAAGTAACACAAGACAGAATAAGAGGTCTCCTCTGCAAGGACCTAAATCCCTTTAAGAAATGAAGCATACTCAGTCATCCATGTTCAACAGTATATGCTCTGCTAAATGTAGTTGAGGGAGGATATGTGCATTTATGTCCTTTCTTACGTTCTTTTAAAATTGATCTTTGAGCTAACATGATGGATAGTTGATTCAAATGCAACCAAAGTGTCAGGCTTTGCAGGGCAGCTAGAACTAAAGTGCTATTAAACTGACCAAACCAAAAGAATGACATTTGTATGGTTTTTTTATTTATTTTGTTTTATTTTAGTTATTTTATCTTTAGGATAAACTTGTGAAAATCATTTATGAAAAAATACAGTCTCAGGTACATACTTCATTCTCTGGACAAAACCTTGTGATAATATCTCAAAAAAAAATCTCAAAAAATATTATATCTCTTAGGTTTGAAATTTACTGCTCTTTATTCACAGAGACCTGACAGAGTTTTGTAAAAAACAAAGCTCAGACAATGTTTGCAGATAACTTAGTTAATTTGCTTTGCTCTGAAATATAGAAGACACAGAATCACAGAATCATAGAATGTTCGAGTTGGAAGGGACCCATAAGGATTATCGAGTCTAACTCCTGGTTCCCCAGTGGACCACCCAAACATTAATACTATCAGTGAATGACAAGTAAACTTCTTTTGACTGAGATTTAATGATTTCAGGTCTGAAGGCAAATTGTGTGAAGAAATAATAAAATTATTAAAATGAGTGTATTTTAAAACCATATATATAGATTGTATAAATTTCAGACAACATATATTTAAGGCTTGAAGGACATATTTGAATGAACTGTCTAATATTTTTTAAATCCTACTTTGATTTAAAGTTTGACTTGAGACAAGGCTGACTACTTTTCCCTCTTCATGTAATGTAATACGTGAGTTTTACCCAGGAAAGGAACAGACGTCTGTCTTTCTATATGATTGTACGGGAGGACACAGTACTTGTTCCTTTACATAGCTCGTGCATTGTTGAAACTCTAAAAAGGTCATTTTGCAAAGGAACATTGGGAACTGTTGTCTCCAGTGCCTGGATAACCATGGGTCATGCAAATTAAAGTGAGACATAATACTGCCTGTGACATTTTTGCTTTTGCCAGAAAAAACAGACACACGGAGGACAAGCCTCACTTCCCGTTTAGTTTTAACTCAGACTTGCTCAGTTGATTTCCTACCAATAAAATCACTACGGGAAAAAAAAAAAAAGGGCCTCCAGTGATGGGATAGACTCAGTCATCTCAATTGCCTATCCATTCTACGCCAGCAGCCGGATGAGGTATGTGGCAGCTCCACAGGGCAGCTTACCTCTCCACAGTATTATTCAATGACTTTATATCCACAGCTTCCCTTCATACAGATGATTTGTCCAATACATTCGTGGTTCCTTGACACCCTATTTATTAAGTCCTGGTTATACACAAGAATATGTCAGATCTAATTTAATTGTATTTAAGCAAGCAAGAGATATAGCTAAAACAGCTTGCTATTCTCTGGTGCAGAGGAATTCATATGTATAACAAGGCTTAAAGAATTGCGTATCCTGGACTGCATTAGACAAAATATGGACAGCAGGTTGAGGAAGGTGATCCTTCCCTTCTACTCAGCCCTGGTGAGTCCACACCTATAGTACTGTGTCCAGTTCCAGGCTCCCCAGTACAAGAGAGACATGGAGCTACGGGGGAGAGTCTAATTAAGAACCACAAAGATTATGAAGGGCCTGGAGCACCTTTCCTATGAGGAACGGCTCGTAGCTGGGACTGTTCAGCCTGGAGAAGAGAAGGCTCAGGGAGATAAAATCAATGTTTACAAATATTTGTAAGGAAGGGTACAATGAGGATGGAGCAAGGCTCTTTTCAGTGTTGCCCAAAAGTAGGACAAGAGGCAATGGGCAGGAATTGGAACACTGGAAGCTTCATCTGAATATCAGAAAATGCTTCTTTCCTGTGGGGGTGATGGAACACTGGCAGAGGATGCCCAGAGAGGTTATGGAGTCTTTCTCCCTGGAGACATTCAAAAGCGTCTGTGCAAGCAGCTCTATATGTCTCTGCTTGAGCAGGGAGGTTGGACACAAATGACCTTCAGAGATCCCTTCCCACCTCAACCATTCTGTGATTCTGTAAGAGCTTAAGTATGTGGAAGAATAAAAGAGAACATACATGGAAAACAGAATAGTGGGGTCAAAGTCCCAGGAAGACGGCTGGACAGCAGACTGAGTGGGAGTTTCCTGTAGGGCTATAGTAATTAACAGGGACACCCTTTATTGCCAGCTCTCATCTATCCAGACATCCCCCTTCATTGACTATACTTTCATCAGTCACAGTTCAGACTGTAAAATTTTCTGAAGATCTTTACTCAGATTGCTTTCTAGTAAACCACAAACTAAATTAGAAGAAGCAGCTGTCTTTGTAATGGAATATCAAAATAATGTACAGTTCAATTTTGTCTGCAGCATTGCCCTCCTCTTTGCCAATAAAAGCAACCTATTTATTTTTTCTTCTTGATAAAGTAAAGGAGAATTGGGTTGCAATTTCTGTTTAACATTGCCCAAGAACCAGAGGTTATAAAGGTATCTCCACTATGAAGATATCGTCTAGCCTGGCTGATAAGAACATAAATAATTCTATGGATGTGCAACTGTACTATCATATTTTTTTTTTCATTTAATGTGAAAACTGTGACATGTACTTGTTGATTGGAGTGAGCAGGATGCTGTAAAGTCCTTCCTTTGGTAACAAGATAATAGGGCAGAGTGAAAGCACAAAGAGTCAATGAAGAAAAGATATCAGTCTCAAAAACACAGGACCAGCTTAGTAGTTACACCGCTGTGATTCTGTTGAACTAAAATAAAGAAAAGCAGAAATAACACAGTGGTGTTCAGTGGTGTTTTAAATTTTGGGCTCTATGTGAATTTTTTTGAGGTATGTGCATGTATGAATGACATTACACAAGTGTGTAGCCCGGATTTTATGACATACTTATGTCAGAACTCAAAAATACCTTAGAGAAAACTTTCAAAACCATGTAGTCCTCTGCTGTTTCCTCTTCAGTAAGTCTGTTATCGATGATTACATGTCCAGTGAAGAATCACTGCATGAAAATTAAAGTTTAAGTCCAATCATTAAAGTGTGAAATAGAGATTATATACCTACTTTTTCTGCAATTCTCAACACAGCTCTTATGATGGAATTACTACAGACATTTATAACTACTAGGTCATTCAACCACAATCTGTTTTACTCATTTAGCACAGATAAGTGAAAAAAAGCTGAAAAGAGACTTTGTTGTTGTTGTTAAATCTCTAGATTTAACTCTGTTTCCAGTTCATCTACCAATGTCTCAATAGGGTTTTAAAGAACTCTGTGGAACCACAAACCATTTAAAAAGTTTGTAAATCTCATGGGTGACGTTCTAAAGTCAACTTTGGAGGTAGTCATCGTTTCCAACATGGCTAAGTAAATCTGTTCCCGAAGCCTGGGCAGAAGCAAAAGTGAACATTTAGATTTTCCCCCAACAGAGACAACTGTCTGTATACAGCTTTTCAGAGCAGTTGTGCATAAAGCTATTTACACCTGCAATGCAAGGCAGGCAGTTTCATAACTGAAACTTTGTCTAACAAACTAAACACTGTCAGGCACAGTGTAAGTGTCTGGAATTATTTTTGATGTGAAAACTGCATACAGCAATTACATTAATACCTCTTTCTATGATTTCACCAGCTTACAAGTAGAAACTGGCAATTTTCCTTTACTACAGGATTGATAGGAGCTATTTCCGTTCCAATGTCACAGGATTTTGAGAGACAAATACTGGATTATAGTTTTAACAGGGTTTTTATTATTGTTATTTTTTTTTAATTTACTTATGTCTAATGCTCAAACCAATTCCCAGGTGTTCGAAATTTTCTAACCTTAGCATCAATAGAAGATGATTGGCTTTTTGTCACCTTTGTGACTCTGTTAAAAAGGTGAAGAGATATTTCCCTGCAGTGTTAAACTAAGGCCAAGCTTATGAATCTGTATTTTGTATAGATAGAGCTGAGAGCTCTGGCTATAGGTGAATAGCCTATAGTGATGTCTTCTGTTCATTCTAATTCATTAGCTGTACTCATGAAGGAACTGGAATTTGTGGAAGGTTTAGGGAGAAGTACCCACTGGATCATTAATGTTTTCACTTATTAGCTTTGAAATCCTGATGTTGCTGAACATTTAGGAGTTAGGAAAATATAAAATGAGGGAGTACAGAATGGAACGGCTTCTCTTTGCTAGTCTCTTCTTGCAATCTGCCAGATTACTAAAACTAAAAAAAAAATAGTAGCTACAACAAAAGCTGCAGAAGATTCTTCAAAATAGTGTGGTGGTTTTACCCATCTGCGCAGCTGAACTCCAACACAACCACTCTCTCAATCCACCTCCTCAAAGGGAAAGGGGAAGAAAACACAGTTGAAAGGGCTCAGGGATTGGGATAAGGACAGGGATATCACTCAACAATTATTGTGATGGGCAAAATAGACGCAGTGTAGGGAGATTAATATAATTTATTGCCTGTTACTAACAAGCTAGAGAAGTGAGAAAGAAAGGAAAGTAACTAAAACACCTTCCCCCCATCTACCCTCTTCTACCTCCTCCCCCCAAGCAGTGCAGAGGAATGGGGGAATGGGGGCTGTGGTCAGTCCCTGATGCTTCGTCTCCACTGCTCCTTCACGGTCCCTCTCTGCCCCTGCTCTCCGTGGGGTCCCTCCCACGGGATGCCGTCCTTCCTGAACTGATCCTGTGGGGGCTTCCCACAGGCAGCAGCTCTTCAAGAACTGCTCCCACAGGGCTCCGTACCACGGGGTCCATCCATCAGGAGCAAACTGCTCCAGCACGGGTCCCCCACGGGCGGCAGCTCCCCCCAGACCCCCTGCTCCTGCGTGGGCTCCTCTCCACGGGCTGCAGCTCCGGCCCGGGGCCTGCTCCTGCGGGGGCTCTCCGTGGGCCGCAGCCTCCTCCAGGCCACATCCACCTGCTCCACCGGGGGCTCCTCCACGGGCTGCAGCGTGGAGATCTGCTCCGTGTGGGACCCATGGGCTGCAGGGGGACAGCCTGCTCCACCAGGGGCCTCTCCACAGGCCGCAGGGGAACTGCTGCTGCGTGCCTGGAGCACCTCCTGCCCTCCTGCTGCACTGACCTGGGGGTCTGCAGGGCTGCTTCTCACTTCTTCCTCTCCCAACTGCTGTGGCACAGCATTTTTTTTTTCCCTTTGTTAAATCTACTCTCACAGAGACACAAACAACATGGCTTATTGGCTCAGCTCTGGCCAGCAGCGGGTCCCTTTTGGAGGCAGCTGGAGCTGGCCCTTATCTAACATGGGACAGCTGCTGGGCTATGCTGAGAGAGGCCACCCCTGTAGCCCCCTGCTACCAAATTCTTGCCACGCAAAGCCAATACAAGTAGTCCTGAGCTTTTAGCAGTATACTGAAGATTCCTCTCATTTCTAAAGCACTTTTACATTGCCTGGATCATTCCAACAAGAATATGGGCATAAATGGTTAAAAACAAACAAACAAACAAAACAACAAATCAAACTGTGTACATAGAAATCTATGAAGTCTACATAGCAGAACGGAAAGAATGAAAAAGAAACTACTTTGTCTTTTCTGTTTGCCATTTTGGCCGTATGAATGACTTTGGTTACACAGAGAGTAAACTCTGCTGTCTTTTTTTTTTAGAAATTGTCCGCATATTCTCATTCATTGAAATTTAATAAGCAGTTCTATTTCCAGGAAGCCTGGAAAAAGAATTCTTTAAAGATAAATTGGACTACTGCTCTGCCAGACTACACCTCAAATTTAGAAGAGGAGGTCAAGGGGACATGGCTCTGAGAACTGTAGATCTCACAGGAGCTGCTGTGCGTGTTTCTGCAGAGGGATTAATTCGACGGTAAGTCTCAGTCTCTTGTTGAAATTTTCCCCAGATCTTCTGGCAGGACTCTGCACTGGGTTTATTATTACATTTCTCAATAGAAGAAAATCTGGTTGGATTATGAGATCATTATTTTGTGAATCAAAAGAACAGGATTCCCAGCTGAAGAGGAAGTTATGGATTGCTTGACCATTTTTGCTTTCAGTGAAAATGTTTACCATCTGCATAAGCTTACTTATGCAGTCAGATTTGCAGTTGGTTTTCTTCGGACAGAAAAGTTTGGAAGAACTTTCCTATAAAAATATTTTTAAAATATTATATTGTGTAAAACTTTATTCTGTAGACTGTGATCTTGTACTGAAGTATATTTTATCCCACAATTCTTTGTATACATAATTTTGAAGCCATTAGATTTAAATATATCACAATAACTAGTTATTTGTATTAACACTGACCTATATATAAAACATCCATAAAATATAATTGATTCCCTGACTCTGATCCCCAAAATAAATTTTCTTGATTATTTTGTAGCTTGTTTTTTTAGAGCTATCTTTTAAGACAATGCTTTCCCTATAATAGTATTTAGTTGTGACCAGGTAATAACAAGGTACGCTGAGATAAAAGTCACCATCAGTGAGGGCTCAGATCAATTGGAAATGAAAATATCCCTTTTATACATTTGGAAGAATAAACAGAAGGAAGTGCTTCATTATGTCTTGTTTGCAATTTCATTTAAAGGATTGTTTGTTTGGTTTTTTTTGTTCACTTGTTTGTTTTTGTTTGTTTGTTCTCCCTTCCTGGGTGGTGAGTACATGTACATGAAGGCTAGCACATTCTACTACTAGTCATTGGAATTGTTCTCTAAATGCAAGTTTGCTGTCTTAATGAGTTCACAGGAGACCAAAGAGAAAGTGGAGCATCTCATTTTAGGGCCAACAGTGATTTATAGCACTTACTGTAAAGCTGCCCAACACAAAGCTATCTTTTATATAAGGCTACTATATTTTGGACTGAAATATATGTAGTGTTTTATTAATGAAGCCTTCTGTCAATGTTTTAGGTTGTGAAAATGGGAAGATGGAAATAAATAAAATTAAATAATAATATAAAATAAATAAAATAAAATAAAATAAAATAAAATAAAATAAAATAAAATAAATAAAATAAAATAAAATAAAATAAAATAAAATAAAATAATAAATCTGTGACTGTATTTCAAATATATCCTTGGAAACTCTGTTATTCTAGAGAAGGCTGAGAAGCGGAGTTTCCTGCTTGAAGGGGTATTTGTGTTTTGCAAATTTGATAAGCTCTGAAATAATAATAATAAATAATAATAATAATAAAATAATAATAATAATAATAAAGTGCACTTCCAATATATTCATATGTTATTACTGTATATTGTATAAATTCAGAAACAGTTCTCCAAGTCTTTCCTGGCAAGCAGCTATTCAATTCAGATACTCAGGTATTTGGTTATTCAAGGAAGAGATCTTCCAACCAGACTCTTTTTTTTTTTTTTTTTTTTCTTTCCAGGAGCATCTGAAGAACGGCAATGTCTTTAGAACAAAGGGGACCCAGAGAGCTTCATAGTGTTCAAGTCTTTTCCAAAAATGCCAGTCATGAGCATCAAGGAAATTCTCCTACAAAATTATTATTTTTGAGCTTTTTCGTTAATATTGGAGACCTTTGCATATTTGCATATCTGAAAAAGCACAAAATGCAAGTACTTCAAACTGCTTAAAATGCATGGGGACCTCTTTCTGGGAGGACTGTGGTTGCCCCAGGTGCTGTACGGACCTAGCTCTCTCTTGTGAACGGTTTGGAAGCTGTAAGCACCCTCTGAGCCAGGGCAATGCCAGGGCAATTACCAGTTTGAAGGGAGGAATCCTACTCATGAAGTAATGGAGTTGCTCATCAAAGAAATGGTTAGGATATATTTGCACTTGGAACATTTTCCCCCTTATTTTTCATGAAAAAAAGAGAATAGCCATTTTTTTGTTTTGTTTTGTTTAGTTTAGTTTAGTTTAATTGTGTTTTAAGATGGGATCTGACTGAGAACAGCTACAGGCTGTGGGCTGGCCAAGTGACATTGCTCTATTGTATTCTCATTAGAAGGTGTTTTTACAAAAATTCTAGCCAAGGCAATGCATTTACCAGTTCTGCTAGATCTGGATACCTGTAATACCTCTACTCCTGACAACTCTTCAGTTTCCTTTCCTGAGCCAGGTGACGCTGTTGGCAGAAGGAATGGACCTGTCGCAATGATGAACAGCATCCTCTTACTTACCGCAATGGTCACGGCCAGCGCACAGCCAGCAGGCACTGAAGGTCTTCCTCAGGAAGATGTGAACCACTGGGGCAGCCCAGCACAGGCCCCACCATGAGTGTAAAGGTCTGTGAGTTCATGCCGTGGTTTTGGCTGGGCCAACTGCACTTACAATGATGATAAATACAGAGCAGAAGGCTGGTAACAATGGAAGAAGACTAATCTGACAAATGGGGAACTATAAAGAAAAAGGAAATAAAAAAGGGAAACAAGGAAAGGGGAAGGGAAGGGAAGGGAAGGGAAGGGAAGGGAAGGGAAGGGAAGGGAAGGGAAGGGAAGGGAAGGGAAGGGAAGGGAAGGGAAGGGAAGGGAAGGGAAGGGAAGGGAAGGGAAGGGAAGGGAAGGGAAGGGAAGGGAAGGGAAGGGAAGGGAAGGGAAGGGAAGGGAAGGGAAGGGAAGGGAAGGGAAGGGAAGGGAAGGGAAGGGAAGGGAAGAGAAAAAAGAAACAGCACAAAAACCAAGGAGGTAGCTGAGGTGGAAGAGTAAAGACATAGGTTTGACGTCTGGTATCTTACATTTGTAAGAAAAATAGTTTGCTTTTAAGGTTGAATCACATTGCGCAGATGTGAGGTAGAAGCTCTCTCCAGACGCCCTCTGGAACAGCTTTTGGTTGATTATCTCAGTCTGACTCTGCTGGGTCCCACTGCAATTTCATGTTTCTTCTGAAAATAATAAACCACAGTATGAGAGCATTTAAAACCTTGAGGAAGAGAGAAAGCTGGAGTTTGATGGGGCACAAGGTCAGGCTAACAGAGGCTGTGTGTGGCATAGCTGACCTGTTTGGAAAGCTGATTGAAAAAGATCAATTTAAAAGTGTCATTTTGTGGTGGTAGACAGCTTGAAAAGCCCAAGCGCCAGAAAGAAGAAACACAGATGGGAAGGGTCAAGGTTTTGGTTGTGAGGACACTGAGGAAACTGAAATCTGTACAGAACTGAGAAATGACAAGGTGAAGAGGTGGGATGCTGTGGGGAAGGGGTGGGGGGGTGAGGGGGATAACATATATAAAACTATTACAGAGAGATTGCCAGACAAACCAAAACTTGTCTATTGATGCTTCATATATATACACTCACAAAGACATGATATAAAAAATACCAGCAATATATTTCCTACTAAATTTCAAAATAAATTCTTGTTCAAACTGCAGCATGGTTTGCATTGCTAAATTAGGAGCTAAAGGCAGGGCCCTTAATCATTAATTCGTATTTTGAAGTAATGTGAGGAACATATGCTACAATAGGTTAACCCACTGAATAACTGAGGAAACGCAGGGTCAGGGCAGGCATGTTCCTGTTATTTGTACTTTTTATTTTAGGACTGTGTTCCCTGCACTCCTGTATCATAATTCAATCAAGCTCTGTACATTTGCTGCTGACTGGGAGACAGCAATGCCCTAGCATTACACTGGCAGACTAGTTAGCTGGGGAGAAGTAAAATGATATTTAAGCTGAAGGCATAACTCTTCTCTGCTTTCCACCACCACCACCACTTTAAATTCCTTGATGTTTATTAATGTTCTCTACTTTGAAGTAAGCTATTTGAAAATATACTAAATAATATGTTTTTTTTTTTTTTTTTTTTAATACGAAGTAATTTACATTCATGATTTCCAGCAGGGCTGTAATGCCATGGTGTTTTTCAAAAATATAGAGGCAAGATTCTGAAGTATTTTCAGAGGTGATCTGAAGTAAAGTATGCTGTCCCTCGGTTTCTGTGCTTAATACCAGTACTCAGAAAGGCAAGCTTTGTCAGTAGTGAGTAGGTCAGAAGTTCAAGGGAAAGTTCAAGTTCAAGTTTAAATATAGCTTAGAGACTTTCAAAGAAAACTGATATACAATAGTCAGGGAATGCTTTATCAAAACCAAAATAATGTTTCACGTACAGACCAAATATGAAGAAAGAAAATATAAGAAAAATACAAGAAAAAAAAAAAAAGCTGATACCAAGACAGAAAAATGCAAAGAAAAATACATGCCAAAAATGCAAAGAAATGCAATTCCATACCTTTTGACTGTTTAATTAACATTAAGCAACACACCTATAATTTGTGATAATTATACAGCTCAGCAATGTACACAGGACTGCCAAGGTTAGAAATGTTGCAAGGTCCAGACCAAACATTACCCCTGTGGATACTCTTCCATAGGTTTTTAAGCATTTAGTACCCCAGGTCAAGAAAGCATACAAGACACTTTGCAAGCTAGTGCCCAATTTTTCCTCTCTGTAATGTTTAAATGTCTTCCTTTGCATCTGCTGTGAAGTAGGAGCATCAAAAAAGAAAAGGCACAATATAAATTGTCTGTTAATTGTGCTGTTAATTGTGACCTTTAATCTTACTGTATTGATACATACCCAGTTCAATTGCCTATTAGAATGATCAGTAAATTGACATCCATTAAGTGTTATATCTCCTTGAGACATTCTGAATCTTTACTATTTTTCAGTTTCAGTTTTTGCCTTACATTGGACTTTGTACCCATTTAGAATCAGAAATGGACAGATTTATTTTATTATTTTATTTATTTTATTTTATTTTATTTTATTTTATTTTATTTTATTTTATTTTATTTTATTTTTTATTTATTATTATTTATTATTTTTATTATTTTATTTTATTTTTTATTTTATTATTTTTCAGTAAAGTTTTGCGGGCTTGAAAAATGACTTCTTAGATTGCCCAGCTGTTATCTGCTTTTCCTGCACTGGATACCTGGGTATCTACATCACCGGTAAAATGTGCCAGGATGCACAAACTACATAGTTCTTTATCTTCCATGCCTACAGCAGCAATCTGTCAAGAGCATTCAGCAGACAACAGTAATATTGCAACCCTAACAAACAGTGCCAGAGAAAAATGTAGTATTTGTGCCCCTTCGCACCTTCTCTACTTTTTCCTTTCTAGCTTTATCACTTAACTAAGAAGTTAAGCATGTCTCCAACCTCTACAATGATGTAGATTTAAATATTTCCAATGTCATTGACTCAGCAGGGGAAGGTCCCTAAAATCATTTATATAAACAAACAAAAAAACTATACTTCATCTTTTATAAATCTGGTGAATAATACAGATGTTGACGCATTATATGGGTCATTGCAATGTTCTTTCTGTCTTTCTTTGTGCATTTCTGTCCATTCTGTATTTTGTATACCTACCCATGAAAAATCATGTCTAAAATTTTTTGATCCGTATTAAGGCTTTGTAATATCATGCTTGATTTAACACAATTTATTGTGACTCTTCCTGCTGAGTTTAATCATAGTGAGATGCAGATTTCTTTCTGCTTGTAAAATTCAGCACAACCAGGTTTGTCCCATGCTCTGCACATCTCTTTCGCTAATCTATACTCTGCAGAGTGACAAATGTAAGTCAAGTCAGTCATACTTTTTGCTAGCTCCAAAGAATAAATGTGATACACCTAAGTACTGCATGACAGACAAGTCAAAGGAATTTTAAAGTCTAAGATGGTATCGGCTCTCTAATTATTTGTAAGCTAATGACTGCTAGCTTCAGAAGACTTGAAAGGAATTGTGAGATTTATCCAGAACCTCTGGCTTCACTAACAGACAAAAAGGATGTTAAGAGGGACCAGTAATGATTTGGTGTGTATATCAGCCCTTAGAGCCAAAGCTTCTCTGTAACACTTTGCAAAAGCAGGGGACTTTAAGTTTTTAATATTTGTTGTTGTTGTTATTTTCTTTCCACCAACTGAACCAAATAAGCAACATTTCTTTTCAATTTTCTCACTGAATTTGTTTCATGTTTACTAAATGACCTACTTGTAACATTCAGAGCTATAGATACTCCACACTCCAGCTTCAGATTGAACAAAATATTAAGAAGGGATATGTCAGATACGCTTTGTTGTGTGAACTATGAAAAATATCTGAGCTGAGAGAAAAAAAAAAATATTTTTCTTCCAAATACACCAAAATCTTTTGAAAATCCCATTTCTTTTTCTTTTTCTTTTTTTCTTTTCTTCCTTTAATTTTTGCTTGCTCATTTACTTCATTATTATTCTTCAGGAGATTTGGATGTTTCTTTAACAGGGTCAGTTTTATCATGATGTCAGCCATCAAGTTTGTATTTTTATTAAAAGCTAAAATATTTGTGATATAGGATGCCTCTTAAGAAGGCGATTTCAGAGAATACATCTGTCCCATTTCTTCAATAGAAAGATAATTGCTGGAGATAAAAGGGATAGAGGAATTACCACTGATGCCTTTCTATATTTTTAAATGGCTGTTATTACTATCCTGCATCACACTAAAATATGCAGCAGTACTGCCTAAATAAAACTGAATTATTTAGTCTAATTTATGAAATCTCTGCATAACTTACACTGTTAATGAACACTGAGGACAACTTTCACATCCTTCTTGATTCTGTCTACCTCTTTATTAATCCTCTTTACATCCTCAATAGGTCTTATGGGCCTGAGGGTTTGTCAGATTAAAGATTAACGGGTGTGTTTTATCTACAGGTTTTCTGTCAATGAATAATTAAAAACAATACGCTCACATGAATACAGCTTTCAATTATTCCTTCATGCACACTAATCTTCTGTTTACCCCTTGCAATCTGCTTCTATCAGTTTTCAGTGTAAGCCTGAGGGTACTAAGTAACATTTTTTTTTTCCTCTTGTATTACCATCATCCATTAATTATCTACACATTTGGTGTTATACACAGTGTCCTCTCCTCCCACATACACACAGAGACACATGCTAAACTTCTTAAAACATCTTGTTTCTACATTTCAGAGAGATGTCTTTCGCATAACACCCTATGATCAGTACCTTCCGTACAGCTATGAAACTATTGTGGTTTTGGTTTGCTTTGTTTTTGTTGTTGTTTCCTCCAAAACAATTATATAACACCAATGTATGGTAGAATTTGTTTCTCTAAGTATAACTCCTTTAAATATAAAAGTAAGTGAAACTAAAATGCCAGGCATGGAAATGTATCCACAAAATTATAACGTGTCTACAGTATGTTCATGAAGAAGCAAAGGAAAATCCTGAGTACATACTGCAGGTCAACTGAAAAATGATAAATGACAAAATAACAATCTCGATTGATCCATCCTTTTCTTCTATTAGCTAAAACTAATAAGGGATTTTTCATTCCAATGTTGTGTAAATAAACTATCCATTTTCCATGAAGTTCAAAATTAACTTATGTAACTCATGATTTTGCCCAGACTGTTCTCTGTCAAAAAACTAAAATAGTGCACTAGAAGAGGTCTAGACCCAAAGTAATTTTCACTTAAACCAAATTACATCCCCTGTGAATTTAGACAGCACTTCTTCTTCTTAACTGAACTGCAGGTCACTTGTGGGTTGGATTTGCGTTTTTTTTTTACTATCTGCCCACAGCAGGTCTGGCTACATCTTTTGCCAGGTGCTTTATTCTTCACTTATACTAGGCTGATGTGATACATCACAGGTGGTGAGTTTGGCTGAGAAGCTTGACCCAGGGACAGCATTACAGGCTATAGACTTCATGGGAGAACAAATACTGGGGAAACAGCACTTAATTGGAGAAGAAGAGTTTATTAAGTGAAGTTAAAACTATTTTTCCTTAAGTTTAATCATCCAACTGAAGAGCCAAATTGATCATTTCAGTTTAGAAACAGCTATGGTGAAAGAGTTAGCTTACATTGGAAGATCATCATGTTACATCATGTTTTCCATCACAATTTAGAAAGAAAACAAATGTCAAAATATAAGAAATTTCCATGCAGTAAGGATTTCCATTTTCTGCATTCCCTGATGTTAATTGTTCCAACTATTTCAAAGAAATGTTGAAAATGGAAAATATAAAAATGTTTGTTTTTAAAACTAAATTGTTTGTTTACCATTAATATGAAAAGATATATTTATTTCACCAATAAAATACCTTTTTGCAGATTTAAGAAAGAAGAAACATAGGGACATTTATATGTATGCACATATATTTATGTATACTTGTGTGTTAAAGTAATTGTACATGAAAATCTAAATGAATATCAATAAGTATAACTTACACATGTATAGGTATAACATATATGTAACAATTAAGTATGGAATATTTCTGTGGATAACATGTGAGCCTAAAAAGAAGGGAAACAAGACCAAACCTCTATAGCAGCCCTGATGAAGAATCAGAATCCACAGGATAATATTCATTATCATATTCACAGTATTATATTCATAGATTGCAAATTTTCTGTTAAGATTACTTACACCAAAAGAAGAAATAAAAGTGAAATTCAGTGCTGATTTTTCACAAATAATCTAACCTATTAAACTAACATCTAACCCATCTAAATCATGTTAAAACATTGCTAAACATATTCTAAATGAAAATGTTGTCAAAAGTAGCAATAGCCAAACTTTAATTCATCTAAGATTTAGTCCAGTTTGACTCACCATCTGAACTACTTTACGCTTACTTGAAGAAAATCTTGCAAGAAATATTTTATTTATTTAATCTATTCTTCTGAGAAAGTTTGAATGGTTCTTAATTTTTGCATTTGGAAACAGCATAAAACGAAACAAAAGCAAGCTGTTTCACATCTGTATAACCTATTTTTTTTTTCATTTTTTGTTTGGTTGACTATTTTTAAGTTAACATATTGTTGTGAATTTAAAAAAAAAAGCTTTGAATTTTGTTTCAAGCTTTGAGTACTGTTTTGAATCATTTTACTCTCTTCCAAACAAGTCAATCTACTGTTAAGAAATACTGTATAAGATAGAAGATATTTTACTCTAACTCAGAGCACCACAATTTGAAAAAGGCTTTTTTGTTTTAGCACTGAAATAAATGCTTTGTGCTTCTGACAATAATATCTGTATTTATGCAGTCACATTGCATAGAGGTAGGGTAATTCTCACCAGCTCAAGTGTACAAACTATGGGACTCACACACTCAATTGTACAAGTGTATAACATCTATACAGTAAATTTTACATCTAAAGTCTACAAAATTTCATGCTAGCTAGATGCATAAAGAAGGACTAAATTTTAGTGATCCCCGTTGAACAAAATTGTGCTCACTTATCCTAGCAAGTCCTCACAAAAAAATTGGGAACAAGAATGAAGAGAGTGAATATTGTTTAAAAAACAAAACAAAACAAAACAATTTTTATTTCTAATGTCCCTCTGCAGATGATATGGGAAAAGAAATTCAGAGCCAGACAATCTTTTCAGAGGGACCCATTCTGTAAATGGTATTCCTGTAACTACAGATATCTGTTTTATCTCTGCTTCCTTGAAATTTCAGAATTTGAAGAGTAGAGTAGCCACAAGCGTCCTTTCTTCTGGCCTGACAAATTATGAGTCCCAAGAAGTCAATAAAATGTGAGATAGGCCATATAATCTCACCTATATATGAGCAATACAAATCCCTCCTATCTAGATGGATCAAACCTGACTGCACGAAGCATTTGTATCTGTCAAATCTATAAAAGGAGGAATAATTTTTTTATAACCTTATTTTTTTCTAGATGATAGGAAGTGCTGAGAACTATTGGTAACAAAATACAGGAACAGAACCTCAGCTGGTGTAAGTTGACAAAGGTTCGTGGGGAGTAACTTACACAAGTGCAGACTTGCCGTGGTGCATTTGTTCAAGTAGCATGTCCAGTGTGAGCCTGTGAGCTAGTCCCAGTAAATCTGTTAATGCAGCATGGCTTGAAAATAACTGAAAAACAAAAGCACTGTATTTACTTATTTATTTATTTATAAGTTTTGAAGTGGAGAGAAAATGAAATGGAAATAGAGACAACAGCTTACTAGAGATCAAGAGCATTGATCATTAGGAACTAACAGCAGTTTCACAATATGGTAGTGATTAGTGTTGCTTGTTAATGTTTTCTGATATGCATTAAAACTAACTTCAATTTTTACAGTAGCAATGAGACGTATTTCTACAAAACAATTTGGTTGCAAAAGCTGTGAGATGTGGCTGAAGAAAAAACTACTATTTCAATGCCTGAAAAAATAGAAAAATATTTGTTTTGTTCTACAATGATGTTTTAATGGACAAAAGCATGCATTTGAAGAATAGGCTTGCTCTGAATTAAGTTCACAGGGCATTTTGCATGACTGGCGTGACTATTCATCCAATGGAATAGAATGGTTTATCATAGACAAAAAGAGAACAGCTGGCAAAGGCTGATATACCAATAGATAACAAGACAGATAGCTAGGTGTTCAGTGGTGTGGAGGTATTCTGTCCCATGATGTGATCACCTTGACGACTAATTGATGACATATTCTCTCTACTTGTGCAATTATATCTTTTGTATAAGGTGAAATGGAGAGGATTGTTAAAAACTAAACTAAAAATGTTTTGTTCAGTGTTATTCAGCACTTCTATATCCACTGACAAGGACATACTCACTATGGTATTCCTAAACATTGCAAGGGACACAGTCTCCAGCATGGGAAAAACAATATTAGGCTTCATCCTGACAGAAACAGAGGAAGGGATCAGAGATCTGAATAGTGATTAAGTTCAAGTGATCATGACTTGCTCACACTTCATATTAAGGAAGAGAGAAAATGTGTGTATTTATTCTTCACATGAACATGCTTACACACCTGCGCACATTCTCTGCTTAAAAGCACTGGTTTCACAAGCCTGAGAACATGTATGAGAAAGAACAGGAATGTAAAAAAACTGCAGTAAATGTCTGTTTAACAGTGGTTTGTTACATTTCAATCTCAGTCCTGAAATGAAGAAAAAACATTGCATCAGTTAGAAAATACCATTCCTTGACAGGAAGTTAAAGTGGATATACCAAGAACTAAATAAGAAAGCAAATGGTGATATGGTTAATATGAAACATTTTCAAGGTATATCCTAACAATGATATATTTGCATTCAGAATAAAATACAAATAATAGAAACATTAAGGGCACAGCGGAATTACAATATTTTCAGATGTGTATCTGATATTTAAACCTTTCCAAAAATAGTATAGTTTGCTAAGAAAAACTCACATAGTCTGCAGTTCATTTGTGCACGTGAATGATCTCAGGGACGGGGTTGTACACCTGAATATATAGCTCAGAGCAGTAAGGAAGGTGCCAGCTTAGATGTAGCTGGGACAAGTTTCACCAAATATTACACACACACACTTATAACAGTGGGTCTGTTCAGAACTACTTGTTTTGTTTTGATTTATAAATAAATATTGGTTAAATACACTAGTTTAACAAAGAGAAAGTCAAGGGATAACTTAAGAGTTTGTAAGTACCTGCTTAGGGAAGAAACATTTGACAGCTGAAAGTTCTGAAGCTACTCAGAAAAGATACAGGTTTAGGTGGCTGGAAGGTGACGAAAGATAAATACAGAAACAAGGTACCTGATTTTTTTATGAATATTTTTCTTTTATTATTTTTTTAAAGCATAACTGAACACTGGAACACCTTTTGAAGAGATACAGTGGGTAACTGAATAGTGAGAAAAAAACTGAATAGTGAAAATAGTGAAAACAAAATTCAGTGCTTTTCAAAAGTGCATTTCACATCAGGTGAGAATTAATTCAAATATGCGATATCATCTGCATTATGTAGGAAGTCAAAACAATTGTTCTTTCTGACTTTATAATATCTGAATCAGTCTTGCCCTACATGTACAAGAACAAACCTTTTCATTATCAACTTAGTATTTCCTACTTCTTTGTTGTCTTACACAATGTATTACAAAATACGAACAACAACAACAACAACAAAACTGAAAATAGAATGACTTGTCATTTATTAAGAGGCATAATCTGAGAATATAGCTTTAAAACAGTTTGTTTCATTTTATGATTTCAAACAGAAATGTAGCAATTTTTGTAAAATAATAGGTATGATCCAGAGCAGTTGCTGGTTAATCTGGAATATATCACATTCCAGTTCATTCATTTATCCTGCTTATTTTATGAATGCCAGTATATATAATTATGTAGCTATTTTTGCTGTAATTTATTTTTAAAATGTCAGTCTGCAGAGATTCATATTAAATTCCCATATAGCCACACAAACATCCAGTTCTCACACATCTCCATTTGTTATCCTAGCTTTGCCCATACTAGAAATTGAAAAGTGTGGCAGGTCATAAAATCGAATGAAACCTGGAGTCAAATATGCTTGTATGAGGAATACTGCAGATGCTTTGGTCAATGATTCTGCTTAGGCTAAATCCTGCTATCCTAGCTTTTTTTTTTTTTTTTTTTTTTTAAATCCATAGAATACCCTTCCATAAGCAATACAGACTAGGCTTTTGTGAAGATACCTCATCTCTATAGCTGCAGACACTTAGTCACATTATCTACCATAGGCTACATTCTGGGTACTTTTCCAGAAAACACCATCCGCAAACAAAGTCCAGACTTCAAATTTTTCAAGTGTCTATTAACATATTATTTAATACTGGAGATATTCAAAAGCCATTTGGTCATCATCCTGGGCAACCAGCTCTGGGCAGCCCTGCTTGAGCAGGGATATTGGAAAAGATGACCTCCAGGGATCCCTTCCCACCTCAACCATTCTCTAATTTTGTGATATTTGCTGTTCTGCAAAATGGTCGCTTTCTAAAGGACTCAAAGAGGCTTGAATTCAGATGCAGAGTTTGTAAATATCTCCCAATTTCTATCTTTATAAAATGTGGAAATATTTTTGTATTTGGCTTGTCCGTACCCAGAAGGACCTGTTAGCTTGGTGTGACACACTTGTTTTAAAGTCTATTGCAGACAGAATGTCTGCTCTTTCAGAGCAAGAATACCTTTTATTACATTTAAGCAGATTTTCTCTGCACAAGAGAAAAATACCTCAATGAATTTCCACTGAAGAATATCTTCCATTACACAGGAAACAAAGACAAGTGTCTAGTCCTTAGAAAGGACAGCTGCTTTCACCATTTAAATGTGTATGGATGGTGAGGAACTGAGATTTTTTAAATTCTTTGCACGTGCAGAAAAACACAGGCATCTGAGATAACAGTCACTGGGTAGGACTCTGTACCTTTGTTTGGGTGTTCAACACACCAGAATGTTTGAATTGAAAACCAAATAAAGCATGATTCATAAAGCAGTTAAACCCCAAATTAACACCTTTCCTGAAATCCTTGTCCCCAGTAATGCTGTGAATCTTACAGGACTCACGGTGGTATTCAGGAATAGGGAAAAACTACAGTAGCTCTTTGCTTTTTCCAAAATTTGTGTTTTATATGCTGGTGGTGTTTTTGTTGTTGTTGTTGTTTTTCAGCAACATTAAGTGAGACATGAAGGTGATTTTAAAGCATAGGTACACAGAGTACACAGAGTAAGAATTTGGGATGGCATCTCAAAATGACTGAGATAACCTATTGCTATAGTAAAGCAGGTTTATGTGTGACTTATTCTACATTCTTGTGTAGCATACTTGCATACAAAAAGTTGATTTGTTTTATGTGACCATGCTCCTCAGGCTCCCTTAGGAGTTAAGTTTCTAACACATGATAAAATTGCAATGAACCAATGACGCATTGTCTAGGCAGGCTCTGTTCATGAACACAATGCTTCAAATACCATTATCATCTCAGCAGCAGGTCACAAGAGGACTATTACTGTTTCTAAGGATTTTAATTTTTGGGCAGTTAAAGAAATTTAAGCAGAGGTGGTTTTTGTTGTTGTTGTTTTTGAGTTTGACTTTTGTCTTTTAGTGTGAAAAAAAAAAAGTAGTTCTCATTCGGTTCATCTAAATTACTTTTTTTTTTTTTTTTTTTTCCCAAAAGAGAAATGAGAAAGAATATGGCTTTTCAATTAAAATAACATTCTTTTTTCTTTGGAAAATATTAATGTAAAATTTTCATCTTCTTCTAATTAACTTCAAGATTATGAAATTGGTCAACACTGTATCTATGGTAACCAAGTTATTTGGAGCTATACATTAAAAGGAAAAAAAATCTGTTGATTTTCAGAAGTGTTCCTCTTAACAGATGTGAAGCAAGTCCTCAGAAAAATTTACTTTCTGATCCTTTTGTTGCAGCTCTCTTTACTCACCTTGCTACCCCACAGTTTTCTTTTCTTGTCTAATCTGACATTATTCGAGTTACCTGTAAAATCACTCAATCATCTCATGAAGCCATAAACAGATCTGATAAAGAATATAATAAAGAATGTGGTAAAACTTGTGAGGATGTGTGGAACAGGAACCTCAAACAACAAAAAAAGCAACATACAGTAAAAGAAAAAAATAAAAAAAAAATAAATGAACGGAACAGAGGAGAAATGGTACTGAGCAGAGGAGGCAAGGAAGAGGGTGGTTGCCTCCATTTCTGTCAGTAAATTAAGACTGAACTCCAGAAAGAGGTGCTTGGGGAATAGAGGCTATAATTTTTGTTCCTTGTCAACATCAATGAGCAAAACCACTAGAGATTAAATTCATGAGTATAGCACCTTCTGGTTTTGATCTCCTCCACCTTGAAATAAACTTAAGTGTTATCATACAAGAAATTCTTTAACCTCAGTTGACAGTGCTTCATGTGGAGCTGTAGCAGGGCCAAGCCCATTGAAAATATCCTGTCTAGAGAGCCATCAACTCCATTTTGAGGCAGTGGTGTGGGGAAGGAACTGTAGGAAAGTACAGTGAAATGGAGAGTGACTTTTCATTACTGCTGGTCTTGCCAAGCCATGACAAATGGGCAGCTGAAGAAAAAGAATTTTTTGGCTGTGTTCAGCCTCAAGCTGGTGCAAAATTTTAGTGTGTTAAATCTTGATCAAAACACCTTCTTTCTAAAATACAGTCCAGTTATTAAACAGTAATAACCTTGCTACTAGGAAAAAATAACTTGCACGCACAATTAGTACCAAATCATTCTTCTGATTCAGAATGAAAACATACTTGTTTAATCCCATGTTTGAATAAATTCAGCATCAGCTATTTTTTTTTGACAAACCTTGCTAACCACAATTTTGTGGTGGCATTATAGCACAATGATGAGAAATGAGCTCTCAAATGCAGAAAGAAAGTAGAACAAATATCCCAAGAGTCTTCTGGGGGTGGCAGAGAGAGGAATAGTTGGCTTGTCATGTACCATACATGGGCAATGACAATGGCCAAAAGCAGAAATAAATCTTGCAGAAATATTTCAACTAAAAAAAGCCTTGAAGAATAAGCATCTGTATATATGTCCCTTGATGGCTAGAATAAAATTCATCCAAGATGAGGTAGGTGAATAGGAGGTTGTATTATCACTGCTGTGGGAAATAAACAGCTAGAGTAATTTTTTTTTTTTAAATAATATATTTTAATATTTCCTGGCAGGATAAAACAGCACACAAAACATCAAAAATTCTATTGCAACAGTAGTTTCCTTAGGGAAAAAAAAAAAAAAAAGGCTTAGAAATTTTAACACAATAAGGAATTACAGGTACTTGCCTTGTGGGTTCTATCAAAACATATCACGTGGCCATTACAGGAACAGTCTCCTAAAGTTGTCTGTGAGAGCTATGCATAAAACCCATTGGTGTCTACCATGATTTGGGTTTGTACTCTACACTGTATTAAAAATGTTCCACTAAATGTCCACACATCCATGCTGTGTCCATAGGGGCCAATATATGAAGTCGATACATTACTATGAAAGCAACAATCATTTACATCAAGGTGTATTGGTTCAGTATATATTGCATTTACTTGTTTAAACAGATGATTATAATATAGTCTATTTTGTTTGAGCCAAACCTATAAAATACATATACTAGGAAAGGTGTTAGACTATAGCATGGTATTCAATGCACTGATCTTGCTCTTTCAGCTGTTCTTCAGCAGGATAATTCAGACACACTTTCTCACTATGCCTTTATTCCATTTGCCCAACAGCCAGACTTTGTTCATCAAACCCTTTCAAAATAGATCTCACACTATATAGAAATAATTGCAAATCTTTTTAAGAAAAAATTTATATTTGTTCATGATGGCAATCTTCCTTTATAATAAAAAAATTGTCTTTGAAGAGTGCAAAATGTTGACATATATGGTCATTTGGTATAAACCAGCTGCTTTGAGTTAAGTAAATTCAGTTATGAACTGTTCCTTTGGATTTTTTTTTTTAATATCCTTGAAATTGGTTTAAAATGTTACCCCTGCAATTTAGTTTTACCACTAAAATGGGTAACACTGTCCTCTTATCACCTTCTTCCAAGACAAATAAAGGTTTTGTTTGTTTGTTTAATGTTATTTTGAATGATCGGAATTAAAGTTAACGAAGAAAGGGTAGCATAGTCACATTATTATCCAGTACCAATGACAAATGTCATAGCCCTGATTCATCTTTCATTTACTCTAATTTTATGTCAGAATAACTTAATTGAAAGGCAAGGAAGATGTCTGGAGAGCCCTGCTTTTAAGGGCGTAGGCTTTACTAAAACATTAGTAAAACTAATGTCAGACATGCTGCATTTCTTTAGCTCAGATAAGATGCTACCAAAATCACAGAAGTGCTCAGGGTCAGAGACTTGTGATTAAAATGGTTATTCAGGTTCATTCTGATGCACAAAAATCAGTGAGGAGCCAAGGAAGATCCTTTTAAAGGCAGATCCCACTGCAAGCTGCAAGGCTGAGAAGGTCCTGCCCACACACACATGCAAAATGCTATGGGCTGTCTCTCAGGAAATGAATAATTTAAATGGAAAACTTTTCTACATTCACCACATCAAGAAGAATTGTTAAATAACTATATTTGCTCCAAGTTCTTGAGGAGAAAAGGACTGGCAATAGAGCCCATTCTTAATCAGCTGTTGATTACAGGATAGTTAATATATTTTCATATACAGTAAATGACAGTATATAATTAACATTTATACCATGAAACAAATAAAACACTCCTTATAGTAATTCCATTATTTCCATGTCTATAATTAGTGGCCATTGTGGTTACTATTTTCAAAAAAAATCAGCATTTACCAACAATTACTTTACCACAATATCTGTGATACCACAGTTATTTCCTATTCTAATGACAGAGAAGCATTATGGTATCTCAAATACCATGATTTAGTAAATGTTTCTAATGGCTGACTTTTTGATAGCAATCACTATAATTCTCCCGTCTTCCTAAAAATGCAAATAGCTATTAGAATCAACAATTTAAACCGTAGAACAAATTGGGGATAGCAAAAAAAATCAGTTTAATCTTTTCCAGATTGTAATGCAGAGTCAAGTAAGCTGCTAACACTGGCCCTTAGAAGGACATCCCTTCTAAAAGTTCCCTGTTGAATATGGGCAGCTGACTGACTGGCTTTGGGCTTGAGCTACATTTTGGAGTTATTCAACATTAACTGCCAAAATATTACTTCTTTTCTTCCCTCCCCCCCTGCCCTTTTTTTTTTTTTTTTTTTTCCTTCCCAAGCTCAAAAAAGTCACTTCTATCAACTCTGACAAAGGCCTAGTAATAGATATGTAAGATATGTAAGTCAGTCTTACAGAAAATGTGTCCCATATAATTGTTTTCTACAAATAATTTCCTTCTTTTCATCTTCCCTAGTGCATGTGAGAGGATGTAGAGACCTGCCCTCAGCTGATAACTTTCAGAAAAAGTAAAAATTGCTGGAAGGGATTTAAAGCTGAAGTGAGAGATTGCATGCTGTTGAGATCTTTCAGTCTGCTCCATGAGGTGCTGGGTACAATGAAGCATATCAGAAAAGTTTCTATACCAATGCACGCAGCATAAGGAATAAGCAAGAGGAGCTTGAAGCTTTGGCTCAGTCCCAGCACTATGACATCATTGACATAAGCAAAACTTGTTGGGAAGAGCCCTGTTACTGGGATGTTACACTGGATAGCTACAGACTCTTGAGAAGGATTAGGCAGGGAAGGGAAGGGGGTGTATTTAATGGAGGTGCTATATTTAATGGAGGGGCTGGGCTGCAGAGCTTGCAGTTGGTGAAGACGTAGCTGAGAGCCTCTGGGTAAGGATTAAGGGACAAGCAAATAAAGCAGATGTCACGGTGTGAGTCTACTATAGGCCACCCAGCCAGGATGACAACACTGATGGGTTACTCTTTAAGCAATTAAGAGACACCTCTAGATCAGCCAATTTTGTCATTATGGGTGGCTTCAACTAGTCAGATGTGAGCTGGGAATACTGCACAGCTGATACAAACAGGTCCAGGAGATTCCTAAAACACCTTGATGGTAACTTCATGGTACAGATAATAAGGAAGCTGATTAGGTGCCCTCCTAAATTTGTTGCTGGTAAACAGATAAGGTCTTGTGGGTGAAGTGGCAGTTGGTGGCCAGTAGTTGAGTTTAAAATTTTTGATGATAGGAAGAAAACCACCAACAAAACTTCAATGCTGGATATGGGGAGAATTGACTTCAGGCTGCTCAGAGAACTAGTCAGTAAGGTCCTCTGGGAAACTGATTTTGAAGACATTGGGGTCCATCAGTGCTTGTCACTTTATAAGTACCACCTCTTAAGGGCACAGGAACAGGCAATTCTAAAATGTCGTAAGTCAAGCAGCCGGGGCAGAAGGTAGGCTTGGCCAAACAGGGATCTTCTAAAGCTTAGGCAGAAAAAGAAAAGTATCTGGCCACTAAAAGCAAGGTAGGGTGACATGAGAGGACTACTGAGGTGCTGTTTGACATTGTAAGGAGAAAAATTGGGTGGCAAAAACTCAATTAGAGATGAAGCTGGCCAGTACTGTGGGAGATAATAAGAAGGGTTTTGTTTTGTTTTTAAATAAGATAACAGCAAAAGAAGGATCAGAAAAAACATTGCTCCATTACTTGTAGAAAATGATTGCCTTACAAATACGCACATAGGCAAAGCAGAAACGTTTAATGCTGCCTTTGCCTCTGTCTTCAACACCAATGAATGGCTCTGGGATCAACAGAGCCCTGAGTTATAAGACCATAATGATGAACTCCCAGCCAACCCCTAACTTGTGTGAGATTTGCTGTTTTACCTCAATGCATATAAACCTATGGGTACATATGGGATTCATCCCAGGACACTCAAAGAGCTGACTGATATCATCATGAGACCTCTCTCAATTATTTTTCAGTGGTCTTGGGAATCTGGAGTGGTCCTGGTCAACTGGAAGCTGGAAAATGTTCCAGTTTTCAAGAAGGGCAAGAAAGAAGACCCTGGTAATGACAGGGCTGTCAATCTCACCTCAATGCCTGGAAAAATTATGGAGAAAATTATTCTATTATTCATCTAAATTTCCAAACTGTACTCTTTTATTGTGTGGGGCCCTTCTAGCTGGTCTGGGCTAAAATGCCAGCAAGATGTATGCCAACACATGAAAGTAAAGGTGATTCTCATACCCATGACCTTGTCCTATACAGTCTGCAAGAAGAGACTTAACCACAAAGTCTGTAGCAGACTTTGGGAATGAAGAAGGTCTCCTAAGGTCTCTGGACCCACTCTTACTTTTGATCGTGTAGTGGTGACTGTCATGTCCACATCATGGTCCTAATGCTAGTGAAGTTCAGGTCCACTAATGATCATATATGGAAAGACAAATTTATCCCAAATGTAATTATTGGACTGTCTCCAGCTCATGCAAAACCCTGACCCCAAAGTGAGGGTTTCAACAATCTCTTTGTACAATAAAACTATGAAATAGAGGAAAGGATTAGTTTTGCTCTAAACAATAATAAAAATGTAAAGTATAGGAAATATGAGGACTTCAGGAAATCACTGTAGTTTCAGAGAACTGTTTCAAACAATATATTGAACTATTCCAATCACATTTCTGTAGAATCAGAAAGCAAGTGTCCCATTTCACAAGCCTCATGGGAAAATTAACTTCAGGGTAAAATGATTTGTTCAAAGCAATTATTTTGCACTTAATCCCTAGAAACCATTTAGGGGCTCAGAATAATGACTACCAAGTTGTCTGGCATGTGGCCACAATCCATGAAAATATAACTCTCGAGGAGGAGTGTCTCCCCCTCATTATCCACCTTCAGAGTTGTTAAAAACTTTCTGAAATCCCTGTCCCAGAGCACAAACCATTTGCAGAAGGGACCTTCCAGACACAGAAATTTGTTTTGCAGACATGAAAAGAAATGACACCCCTATGTGTCTGATGTCTGTTTTTCATATTTATATCTGCACAGAACAAGAAATGCTCCTGGCAGGGTTTCCTGATAAATAACAGATACAATACTGGATACCAAGTCCAGGTTTTGGTGGGTAATAGAAGGATTGTTTGTCTTAGACAATAAGTAATTTTTATTACCTTCAGATGGTTCAGTGTGACTCACTTTAAAACCTGTGCATCCTTAATTGTGGCAGGTTTCATCCCAAAGTGTATTTGTCAAATAATGTAAAATGTAGTCAGGGTGGGATTTTTCTCCCTAGTGTCTTGAAGCAGAAATCCAGGCTTAAAAATAGTTTCTGATATAGTCATATAAGTTCAAACAGCATCCAATGAAAGCTAATGAAGAATTAAATATTCTGGGCCTGATCCCTACCTTATTAAATCAGTGTGTGTGTTTTTATATATTTAAGTCAATTAAACTGACATTGCAAAACAGTGCAAATTTGTTTTAAATATAACAAAGGAACAAAGATATTTATAATAAGAACAAGGAGGAGGTATAGTTGACAAAAAAATTTACTTTTCTTCTTAGTCCTTTGATCCACAGATTGCCTTCCAGACAGATCTGACATGTTTTTTGATTAAAAGCACATACTTTTACTGAGTCTGATGAAAACTTGATCTTCAAAATACAAATTTTTGCTAGATGACAGAAATAGGCATTTAGAACTAAATACGAATTTTTAAATCCTCTAATGCTCTGCCTACTAGAAAGTTGAAAATTTTAATTCTGTGCTCACATGAAAATCATAGTTAAGCCTATCTATAAAATTCACTGCAATTTTCACTGCAACTGCAAACCTGTGTCTTAAGGTAAAACAGTACAATGACTGAAAAGATTAAATTGGAGTACACCAGATGGCAATATTCATACTAAAGTTGCTTTTGGAATCATGAAATGTTTCTTCATAGAATCAGAATTAGTTTGGTTCACTAGAAAGAGTATGTCCTACTTTTCCTTTAAAATCATAGTATATTTTTACATTAAATGAGAGATGTCTATTAACATTGTGGGAATGAAAATACTTTTCTAAAAACAAGTTTTCTCCATCTTTTCATTTTGTTTAGTTCCATTATGGAAAGCTAAGCCATACTCTCAGAAATTTATTTAATTTGAACCCTTGTATTTGCTCTTCTGTTGAGTCTGCCACCCATGATGAGCAATGTAACCGAAAACTTGTGGGCTATGGACTTCTCTCTCAGTCACTAACCTAATGAATGTTATATATTTTTAATTTACACTTGTGACAGAACAGCTCTCATAAAAGCAGTCAAGAGTGTCCTGTCACAGAATGGCTTTTAATAGAGATCCAGATTGTGACCAAAGTAAGGGAGCTGCAGTTCTCCTCTCTCTGATCTTTGATGCACTGGATTAAAAATAAAAATGAAATCAAAGTGTTTAATGTGAATGACACAGATTTCTGCCTTCTGAAGCCTGTTCTGAGAATGTGGCAGTGTTCAGCACACTGCTGTGTAGGACTCCTTGCCTTCTAACATAGGTACAAACCGCACATGAAAACAGCACACCTGGGCACCAGCTCCCATCAGGGTGATGCATTCTCAGGGAAGAAAAAGTTACTGCTGTAACATTGTGAATTGGAAGAACAACAAAGTATTAGCTAACTTTTCATACAAACTAAGTTTCTTAATATTTAAAAATCCTGTTAAATATCCTTTACAGTAAACAAATTAAATATAAAAGAGTTTTAAAATGCTGTTACATACCCTTTTTTTATTTACCTATTGCCAAAATACCTGAAGGCTATTTTAGGCAGTGTGTCAGCAGCGGCTTTCATTTAAAAGCAAATGAAATGCTGTGAAACTTTCAAGTCATTACCTTTATTTCCATACTCTGACACATATTTGTGTTTTGTTTACACAGATAGAACCATGAATAAATGTTTATTTTGTGGGGAAGGCATTATAGACATTCACTGGAGCACCTTCCCTTGTGTTATGATTGAGTGGTGTGCAGACTCCACTTGTTAATAAATACAGGTTTAGCAATTCCAACATGCAGGGAAGGTGTGTGGAGCACAGACACTAAATCACATAGAAATACCAGGCTGCTCAGAGTAGTAAAACTAGCAAAGGTTGTCTTTCTTGAGAGGCCCGGAGTTCAACTGCAGCTGTCTGGAGGGGAGTAATGTCAAAAACATAGGTGTCTCCTCATGGACTTGGATGCAACTGAAAGCAGCTTTTCAAGATCTGAAATTTGCACACGTTATTTGTGTGGCAGTTAGATGATTAAATCCTACTTGTGTGCAACATTTGAGATGGTGATTTCTGTTACCTACTAGCAATTCCTTTCTTATGAGGAAACATTTAAATAGACAACTTTGCATAGAAATAATGTATTCAAGTGCAACATGAGCTGAGGTCATGTGCTAATGGAACAATTTGCAATTCTCAGACCTCATTCTCTCTATATGAAAAGCAAACTAATTGAACAAAAGTTGATGTAAGTGTATCTTTTATACATAACAAATATATCAAATTCACATTAAATATGAATTATCTGGAGAGTCATGCTTATTAGTTCAAATTGGCATTGTTAAAAAGTGAGTTTATTATACACTTACTGGGTTACCTGTGTAGTTCTTTCCATGGTTTATTTTCTATGGTGATGGAAAAACAAAAAAACATTCAGTTAGCATGGGAATTATTACAGGTGACTTGCTTTGAAGGCATCACATATGTTATAATAGTCCTATTTAATTCATAGATAAAACAGCTCTGTTGTGAAAAATCAGTGAGTAGAAGGAGGGTTTGTGCAGAATTTTAAATGAAGAACATTTTTTATTCTGTTTCAGCATTTGCTGAAGTAAGGTTTCTGCATTTTGCTCTATACAAAGCTAGGTTGGGAGTGGTATTATAACCTGATGTCCTTCTAAAATTTACATCAATTTCTTTATTCCTAGGGTTATCATGTCAAAACATACCAATAACCACACTCACAAAACTTTCCTTAATATAAATGTTGGCTTGTGCTATTAATATTTCATAAGCACTACACATACTTACAGGTAAAAATGCTAAAGTAATGTTCCAAGAGAAGTGGTAGGTTGAGTTGTGAGTACAGAGTATATAAATGATATGTTACAAACCTTGCCTTGCTGAGGTCACCAAGATTTTTATCAGGTAAAATGGATTTGAAAGGTATATTTGAAGGTGAATTACCTGGGAATCAGTCATTGCCATAGTGCAGACTACATAATAGACACTGTTCACTGATGGAGCTTTATCTCTCTGAAGATTTTCCAGCCCCTCACAAGGTTAAAATGTTCTCCATTACTTATCAAACAGTGGAAGAATAGTCATACGGAGCATCAATAGCAATCAAGACCCATCAATAGCATTTTTTTATTTGTTGTTGTTCAGCTAAGCAAACAGTATTAATTTAGAGTGGGGGGGTTCAGTCAAAACCTGAAACACAGGCTCTTAAATTCAATCAGGAGATTCTTACTGATTTGAATAGAGGTGTTCTAAAGTGCTTCATGCTTTTCACTTTCAATGTTGTATGTCTATTTGTGTTGAAAAAATGTAATTTTTCATCTTTACCTACCTGCCAAATCACAATTTGATTTGATCATTTGCTAATCAACACATTAGGAGATGTCATTTTTTTCTTGCCCTTATTGGTCCCCCTTCTCCTGTCCTGCATTTTTGTTTTGACCAGACCAGACCATTTTTGTTTCGACCAGCTTCTGATTAAAATTTCTCTAGAAAATGTAATTTTCAGTAATGCTCCACTGAAAGAGACCTATAGCTAATGTGATGGTTTTAGGTTATGCCAATAATGTTATCATTGCTTAAAAGAGAAACAGCACATTATTGTGTTCAATCCTAGGAAATCTACAGACAACATATTTTTAAACAATATAGTCCAGATAATTTATATGTCTGTAGAGTACAGGACTTAGGAAAAAAAAGTACATTAATTAACCTAAATTTCTATTTATTTATACTGTTTTTCATTCTGAATCTAAACAATAAGGTCTATTCTTTGCTTAGTTATACTTTAGAGGACTGGCTACACAAAGAAACAAGTTAGCCTGTGTCAAAATGAATGTGATAGAATTCAACTCTTTCAGAAAGTGACATGGTGAATATATAGATGATTTCCAATTCTGTTTTTCTCATGACTGAATATAATTTTTTGTTTTGTGTTTTTTAAATGAAGCTATCATATGGAGCAAATTTGATGCCTTGATCCCATCATAATCAATTAGTTTTGCTGCTGGGTTTGAAAGAGTAGTTTCTCAGGGACTGCCAGGTTTGGATGATCTTTCTTCCAGCTCCTAAACTAGTTTCTCATAATCTGGTAAAACTTTCACTCCTATGAAGATACCTTGAGATTTGCAGCTCATTTCATTGTGGACAGAATTTCACTAGGCCAGTTGCTTCTGGAACAAATATATTTTCCCTCAAATCTGGTTGTTACAGTGTGTGATTTATAAAAAAAGTCTTTTTTTTTTTTTTTTTGGAAGTTGTCTTATTAAAATTTAAACCTAAAACCAGATGTGTCTGAAAGTTCTCCTAAAGATGAACTGAGATGACTTAAAAAATCTGGATGACTTATAGCAGTCCCACACACTAATAGGATACAGGATACTTGACCTCTGTCTGAATTTCTCTGCTGGCATATTGAATTCATAATCACTCTTCCCTGGACTTGGAGATGGAGCTTCATTCTTCGAAGTGTTACAGGCTGATGATATCAACAGATGCAGAATAAATGACAGGGTTGTAAGAAGTTGAAAGTGCTTTGGTGTGGTAAGATACAGCTTTTGAAGGGCACTTAAACAGGGAATTTACACACTAAATATATATTCTGAGTGACTAAATTTAAAATATTTTTATTTTATAAAGATTATATAGATCTCATTACCACATAAAATTTTTTAGATTTCTCAGACAGACATCTAACATTCACATATGAATAAAAATATTAAGGTAGTTGTGATATCTAGTCTATAACATATATAATGCTTTTAAATTTAGTTTAATTTTAAAATGTTTTAAAGAATTCTAAAACAAGTTCATTACAGCAGGTTTTTTCATTTCTGTAATGGCTTTATATTTAGATCTAATTTGTAGATGAAATTTGTAGATGAAACTTCTAGCACAGCATCCAAAAGTTATCTGATATTTTCATAGTGTATCTGGAAAATTATATGTTTCTATCGTTACTTTTTAAATTACACTTTTTTTTGGCAACTAATGTATTAATCCTGTATATGCTATCAAAGAGCTATAGTTTCTAGAGAGTTAAAACTTGAAAATTAATAAATCTATTCATGAATGAAGTTTCTGGAATTCTCATCAAGGTTACTTTCTGTGTAATAAATAGTAAAAATCAGTAATACAAAGTTGAAATATAAGATTAAAAAATAATAATAAAATCTAAAGAAGGCTACATCCTTCAGGTAAGGAGTTATCAAAGAACTGTTGAAAAAAGAGTCTTAATGACCTGAGAAATGTTCATACCATGAAGATATTTTGTTTCTGTTGTGGTTTAACCTGGCCGGCAGCTAAACACCACACAGCCATTCTCTTACCCTCCCCCCTCCCTCTCTGGGATGGCGGAGAGAAATGGGAAAGTGAAGCCTGTGAGTTGAGATAAAGACAGTTTATTAAGACAGGAAAATAATAATAACAATAATAATAATAATGATAATAGTATTACTACTAATAATGTGTACGAAACAAGTGATGCACAATGCAATTGCTCACCACCTGCTGACTGATGCCCAGCCTATCCCCGAGCAGCCGGCCCCCCACCCCGGCCAGCCACCCCTATCTATTGTTTAGCATGACGTCAGATGGTATGGAATACCCCTTTGGCCAGTTTGGGTCAGCTGTCCTATGGGTCTGTCCCCTCCCAGCTCCTGTGGCACCCCTAGCCTGCCCGCTGGCAGGACAGAGCGAGGAGCTGAAAAGTCGTTGGCTTGGTGTAAGCACTGCTCTGCAACAACTAAAACATCAGTGTGTTATCAACACACTTTTCATCCTAATCCAAAACATAGCACACTACCAGCTATGAGGAGGAAAATTAACTCTATCCTAGCTGAAACCAGGGCAGCTGTTTTCTGGCAGGTCATGGGAAGAAGATTGGCTGGCTTGGGGGAGCTTATGTACACAGGGCTTTTAGGCTGCAGCCAAAGTGCTCCTCTAGCTCTGGAGGTTTGAAGATGCAGTCTCCAAGCTCAAAGCCAACCACATATCAGTCTGGCGCAACTGATTTTTGTGTTCCTTGCACTAGCCGTTCCTTCACCTCCTCTTCAGATACAAGGACATGTGTCTCTTTCAAGCTCCTTTATTAGTAAAGAAGCCAGGATAGATTAAAGCCTCTTTCTTCAAGTCAGTAAGATACCTGTCTTCGGTTTCAGTGAGAATTCAGGCCCTAGCAACTGAAGTTCCTTCTAGATAGTGTTTCTTCTGTATAGGATAATTTCATTTCCCTTTTGAAGACTTACAAGGATGTGGTAACAACAGCAAAGGCATAAAACAGTACCTGAGGCATAGGCTACTTTTCAGCCTGCAGCAGACTATAGGTATGCTATTATCATTTCAGATAAATATGATCTACGTAATGTGAAGTGTTCCAGCGTGCTTACAATCTGCCAAGAGCCAGAAAATGGGACCTTCATTTCTTCCCTATGAAGAAAGGCTGAGAGACCTGGGACTGTTCAGCCAGGAGAAAAGAAGACTGAGAGGGGACCTCATCCATGTTTATAAACACCTGAGGTGTGGGAGACAGAGGGATTTGGCCAACCTCTTTTCAGTGGTTTGTGGGGACAGGACAAGGGGTGACAGCCACAAAATGGAGCACAGGAAGTTCCGCACCAACATGCAAAAGAACTTCTCAACGGTGAGGGTGACAGAGCACTGGAAAAGGCTGCCCAGGGAGGTTATAGAGTCTCCTTCTCTGGAGATATTCAAGGCCCGGCTGGACGCCTACCTGGAGAACCTGCTCTAAGGAACCTGCTTTGACAGGGGGATTGGAGCCAATGATCTTTTGAGGTCCCTTTTAACCCCTACAATTCTGTAATTCATGTTAAGACTGTATGGAAAACAAGAACAACAACAACAGAGAAGGAACTTTTCCTTCACCTAAATTTTATTATTATTTAGCAACTCCTTCAGGTGTACACAAGGAATTTTGCCCCCTCCGCCCCCCCCAAAAAAAATAAAATAAGAACAAAGACAGCATGGCATGGAGGTATAATTAAAGTTCACACCAGAAGACATTCTTCTCAATGAAATACAGTTAGGCCCACAAAGTGCCAAAAAACCTGCCAAAAAGTAATGTGTTTACCAGTTAATTTTTACATGTTGGAATTATTTAGTTGACTGATCTTGCACTCAGGGCTTGATCTATCTGGAGGGGAACATGTAATGGCATGCAAGGTTGTTTGGTTGTTTGCCTGACAACACGACTTAAAAATTTTGAACGGTTGGTACAGAAGCGAAATACAGAAGAGAACACTATCCCCAAGGGAAACGCAGAAAACTACCTGTTGCTTCTCATGTTTAAAAAGCTTTCCCTTAACAGATGTAAGCATCTGTTCAGGTGTAAGAAAAGGTGTAATCAGCTGTTTGAGTACAATTCTTATGTATACGTGAATGTTTTCCTCTCCAATTTCCAACTTGGAGCGCAACATTTTTCATCATACTCTTAGATCAGGATTCTGATTCGAACACTGGTTGCTAGTGCAAATTTCCAGAGAAGAGAGAAGCACACCAGTCCTCATTGCTTTGAACGGGATGGAGATAAGAAACAAATGTAAACGAAGAAAATAAACCTGTATGAAGTCTTCAAAGCATTGTCATTGTCCAAAAGCTTTAAATTGGTTGAATCCTTGAAAGTTAATTAAGGCAAACTCAGGTTGCGTCACTGAATCTGATGGAGTAGATGGATAGACTTGCACCTTTGCAGAGCCTCAGTCACCATTTAAATTGGCATTGCCTCTAACGTCGCAAGAACGAGGAGTATAAAGATGTCCTTTTCTCTTCTCAGCTACTGGCAGAGCTAGAGGGAAAAAGAAAAGTTGTTAAAATTAAAAACTAAATTTTTTTTAGGACATTTCAACGAATATGTAATCTTTAGTCATAAGACAAGAAATGAAAGGAAAGAGAAAAGAGTAAAAGGTACTTGCATGGCCTTAAATAACTTGGTAACAGACAACAACCACAATCTGCAATGATTTATAAGTGCCATACTCCATTCACCCTTGACACAGATTAATGGGATTCCCACATTATGTAAGGGGAGCGCAATCCCTCTAAAATGGCAGAGTCCAGGCTACACGACTGAGTACTGAAAAACTTAAAACTAGGCAGCACTGAACTCAACGAAGGAAGGAGGATGAGTTTTCTGGACGTTCAAGTAACAGAACGGAAACTCAGATTTTAGCCCTAAGCAACTATTTTCCGAGACAGGCTGGAGCTGACTCCTTAAAGCAGGGGACAATTTCAGAATCCTCAAAGATAAAGACAAGGTAGAGTGCTCATCTGAATAATCTTCCTAGCAGAAAAAGTCTGGGGACCAGAGCTCTGGGGACCAGAGCTCTGGGGACCAGAGCTCTGGGGACCAGAGCTCTGGGGACCAGAGCTCTGGGGACCAGAGCTCTGGGGACCAGAGCTCTGGGGACCAGAGCTCTGGGGACCAGAGCTCTGGGGACCAGAGCTCTGGGGACCAGAGCTCTGGGGACCAGAGCTCTGGGGACCAGAGCTCTGGGGACCAGAGCTCTGGGGACCAGAGCTCTGGGGACCAGAGCTCTGGGGACCAGAGCTCTGGGGACCAGAGCTCTGGGGACCAGAGCTCTGGGGACCAGAGCTCTGGGGACCAGAGCTCTGGGGACCAGAGCTCTGGGGACCAGAGCTCTGGGGACCAGAGCTCTGGGGACCAGAGCTCTGGGGACCAGAGCTCTGGGGACCAGAGCTCTGGGGACCAGAGCTCTGGGGACCAGAGCTCTGGGGACCAGAGCTCTGGGGACCAGAGCTCTGGGGACCAGAGCTCTGGGGACCAGAGCTCTGGGGACCAGAGCTCTGGGGACCAGAGCTCTGGGGACCAGAGCTCTGGGGACCAGAGCTCTGGGGACCAGAGCTCTGGGGACCAGAGCTCTGGGGACCAGAGCTCTGGGGACCAGAGCTCTGGGGACCAGAGCTCTGGGGACCAGAGCTCTGGGGACCAGAGCTCTGGGGACCAGAGCTCTGGGGACCAGAGCTCTGGGGACCAGAGCTCTGGGGACCAGAGCTCTGGGGACCAGAGCTCTGGGGACCAGAGCTCTGGGGACCAGAGCTCTGGGGACCAGAGCTCTGGGGACCAGAGCTCTGGGGACCAGAGCTCTGGGGACCAGAGCTCTGGGGACCAGAGCTCTGGGGACCAGAGCTCTGGGGACCAGAGCTCTGGGGACCAGAGCTCTGGGGACCAGAGCTCTGGGGACCAGAGCTCTGGGGACCAGAGCTCTGGGGACCAGAGCTCTGGGGACCAGAGCTCTGGGGACCAGAGCTCTGGGGACCAGAGCTCTGGGGACCAGAGCTCTGGGGACCAGAGCTCTGGGGACCAGAGCTCTGGGGACCAGAGCTCTGGGGACCAGAGCTCTGGGGACCAGAGCTCTGGGGACCAGAGCTCTGGGGACCAGAGCTCTGGGGACCAGAGCTCTGGGGACCAGAGCTCTGGGGACCAGAGCTCTGGGGACCAGAGCTCTGGGGACCAGAGCTCTGGGGACCAGAGCTCTGGGGACCAGAGCTCTGGGGACCAGAGCTCTGGGGACCAGAGCTCTGGGGACCAGAGCTCTGGGGACCAGAGCTCTGGGGACCAGAGCTCTGGGGACCAGAGCTCTGGGGACCAGAGCTCTGGGGACCAGAGCTCTGGGGACCAGAGCTCTGGGGACCAGAGCTCTGGGGACCAGAGCTCTGGGGACCAGAGCTCTGGGGACCAGAGCTCTGGGGACCAGAGCTCTGGGGACCAGAGCTCTGGGGACCAGAGCTCTGGGGACCAGAGCTCTGGGGACCAGAGCTCTGGGGACCAGAGCTCTGGGGACCAGAGCTCTGGGGACCAGAGCTCTGGGGACCAGAGCTCTGGGGACCAGAGCTCTGGGGACCAGAGCTCTGGGGACCAGAGCTCTGGGGACCAGAGCTCTGGGGACCAGAGCTCTGGGGACCAGAGCTCTGGGGACCAGAGCTCTGGGGACCAGAGCTCTGGGGACCAGAGCTCTGGGGACCAGAGCTCTGGGGACCAGAGCTCTGGGGACCAGAGCTCTGGGGACCAGAGCTCTGGGGACCAGAGCTCTGGGGACCAGAGCTCTGGGGACCAGAGCTCTGGGGACCAGAGCTCTGGGGACCAGAGCTCTGGGGACCAGAGCTCTGGGGACCAGAGCTCTGGGGACCAGAGCTCTGGGGACCAGAGCTCTGGGGACCAGAGCTCTGGGGACCAGAGCTCTGGGGACCAGAGCTCTGGGGACCAGAGCTCTGGGGACCAGAGCTCTGGGGACCAGAGCTCTGGGGACCAGAGCTCTGGGGACCAGAGCTCTGGGGACCAGAGCTCTGGGGACCAGAGCTCTGGGGACCAGAGCTCTGGGGACCAGAGCTCTGGGGACCAGAGCTCTGGGGACCAGAGCTCTGGGGACCAGAGCTCTGAGCTCTGGGGACCAGAGCTCTGGGGACCAGAGCTCTGGGGAGCCAGAGCTCTGGGGACCAGAGCTCTGGGGACCAGAGCTCTGGGGACCAGAGCTCTGGGGACCAGAGCTCTGGGGACCAGAGCTCTGGGGACCAGAGCTCTGGGGACCAGAGCTCTGGGGACCAGAGCTCTGGGGACCAGAGCTCTGGGGACCAGAGCTCTGGGGACCAGAGCTCTGGGGACCAGAGCTCTGGGGACCAGAGCTCTGGGGACCAGAGCTCTGGGGACCAGAGCTCTGGGGACCAGAGCTCTGGGGACCAGAGCTCTGGGGACCAGAGCTCTGGGGACCAGAGCTCTGGGGACCAGAGCTCTGGGGACCAGAGCTCTGGGGACCAGAGCTCTGGGGACCAGAGCTCTGGGGACCAGAGCTCTGGGGACCAGAGCTCTGGGGACCAGAGCTCTGGGGACCAGAGCTCTGGGGACCAGAGCTCTGGGGACCAGAGCTCTGGGGACCAGAGCTCTGGGGACCAGAGCTCTGGGGACCAGAGCTCTGGGGACCAGAGCTCTGGGGACCAGAGCTCTGGGGACCAGAGCTCTGGGGACCAGAGCTCTGGGGACCAGAGCTCTGGGGACCAGAGCTCTGGGGACCAGAGCTCTGGGGACCAGAGCTCTGGGGACCAGAGCTCTGGGGACCAGAGCTCTGGGGACCAGAGCTCTGGGGACCAGAGCTCTGGGGACCAGAGCTCTGGGGACCAGAGCTCTGGGGACCAGAGCTCTGGGGACCAGAGCTCTGGGGACCAGAGCTCTGGGGACCAGAGCTCTGGGGACCAGAGCTCTGGGGACCAGAGCTCTGGGGACCAGAGCTCTGGGGACCAGAGCTCTGGGGACCAGAGCTCTGGGGACCAGAGCTCTGGGGACCAGAGCTCTGGGGACCAGAGCTCTGGGGACCAGAGCTCTGGGGACCAGAGCTCTGGGGACCAGAGCTCTGGGGACCAGAGCTCTGGGGACCAGAGCTCTGGGGACCAGAGCTCTGGGGACCAGAGCTCTGGGGACCAGAGCTCTGGGGACCAGAGCTCTGGGGACCAGAGCTCTGGGGACCAGAGCTCTGGGGACCAGAGCTCTGGGGACCAGAGCTCTGGGGACCAGAGCTCTGGGGACCAGAGCTCTGGGGACCAGAGCTCTGGGGACCAGAGCTCTGGGGACCAGAGCTCTGGGGACCAGAGCTCTGGGGACCAGAGCTCTGGGGACCAGAGCTCTGGGGACCAGAGCTCTGGGGACCAGAGCTCTGGGGACCAGAGCTCTGGGGACCAGAGCTCTGGGGACCAGAGCTCTGGGGACCAGAGCTCTGGGGACCAGAGCTCTGGGGACCAGAGCTCTGGGGACCAGAGCTCTGGGGACCAGAGCTCTGGGGACCAGAGCTCTGGGGACCAGAGCTCTGGGGACCAGAGCTCTGGGGACCAGAGCTCTGGGGACCAGAGCTCTGGGGACCAGAGCTCTGGGGACCAGAGCTCTGGGGACCAGAGCTCTGGGGACCAGAGCTCTGGGGACCAGAGCTCTGGGGACCAGAGCTCTGGGGACCAGAGCTCTGGGGACCAGAGCTCTGGGGACCAGAGCTCTGGGGACCAGAGCTCTGGGGACCAGAGCTCTGGGGACCAGAGCTCTGGGGACCAGAGCTCTGGGGACCAGAGCTCTGGGGACCAGAGCTCTGGGGACCAGAGCTCTGGGGACCAGAGCTCTGGGGACCAGAGCTCTGGGGACCAGAGCTCTGGGGACCAGAGCTCTGGGGACCAGAGCTCTGGGGACCAGAGCTCTGGGGACCAGAGCTCTGGGGACCAGAGCTCTGGGGACCAGAGCTCTGGGGACCAGAGCTCTGGGGACCAGAGCTCTGGGGACCAGAGCTCTGGGGACCAGAGCTCTGGGGACCAGAGCTCTGGGGACCAGAGCTCTGGGGACCAGAGCTCTGGGGACCAGAGCTCTGGGGACCAGAGCTCTGGGGACCAGAGCTCTGGGGACCAGAGCTCTGGGGACCAGAGCTCTGGGGACCAGAGCTCTGGGGACCAGAGCTCTGGGGACCAGAGCTCTGGGGACCAGAGCTCTGGGGACCAGAGCTCACGGGACCAGAGCTCACGGGACCAGAGCTCACGGGACCAGAGCTCACGGGACCAGAGCTCACGGGACCAGAGCTCACGGGACCAGAGCTCACGGGACCAGAGCTCACGGGACCAGAGCTCACGGGACCAGAGCTCACGGGACCAGAGCTCACGGGACCAGAGCTCACGGGACCAGAGCTCACGGGACCAGAGCTCACGGGACCAGAGCTCACGGGACCAGAGCTCACGGGACCAGAGCTCACGGGACCAGAGCTCACGGGACCAGAGCTCACGGGACCAGAGCTCACGGGACCAGAGCTCACGGGACCAGAGCTCACGGGACCAGAGCTCACGGGACCAGAGCTCACGGGACCAGAGCTCACGGGACCAGAGCTCACGGGACCAGAGCTCACGGGACCAGAGCTCACGGGACCAGAGCTCACGGGACCAGAGCTCACGGGACCAGAGCTCACGGGACCAGAGCTCACGGGACCAGAGCTCACGGGACCAGAGCTCACGGGACCAGAGCTCACGGGACCAGAGCTCACGGGACCAGAGCTCACGGGACCAGAGCTCACGGGACCAGAGCTCACGGGACCAGAGCTCACGGGACCAGAGCTCACGGGACCAGAGCTCACGGGACCAGAGCTCACGGGACCAGAGCTCACGGGACCAGAGCTCACGGGACCAGAGCTCACGGGACCAGAGCTCACGGGACCAGAGCTCACGGGACCAGAGCTCACGGGACCAGAGCTCACGGGACCAGAGCTCACGGGACCAGAGCTCACGGGACCAGAGCTCACGGGACCAGAGCTCACGGGACCAGAGCTCACGGGACCAGAGCTCACGGGACCAGAGCTCACGGGACCAGAGCTCACGGGACCAGAGCTCACGGGACCAGAGCTCACGGGACCAGAGCTCACGGGACCAGAGCTCACGGGACCAGAGCTCACGGGACCAGAGCTCACGGGACCAGAGCTCACGGGACCAGAGCTCACGGGACCAGAGCTCACGGGACCAGAGCTCACGGGACCAGAGCTCACGGGACCAGAGCTCACGGGACCAGAGCTCACGGGACCAGAGCTCACGGGACCAGAGCTCACGGGACCAGAGCTCACGGGACCAGAGCTCACGGGACCAGAGCTCACGGGACCAGAGCTCACGGGACCAGAGCTCACCCACCTGAAGTTGGTAGTTTCTCATAGAATTCCTTTTCCCCAATTATTTTTTCTTGCTACTTACACCCATGCCTCTAGTGTCGAGGTTTGTTTTCCATCTTGTTTTCTCATATGCTCTCCGTGGTCACTCACGTAGGTATGGTGATTGTAGGTATCAATGTGTGTTGTTTCCACAGTGTACGACCACAGGGTGGCACAGGCTGTGTATGCGCTCTCTTGTCTTCCTCGCACAGAATTGGGCTTACCCCCTATAGCTGAGATACTGCTTTGTACAGGTGGGGAGGAAGGTAAATTCTCTTTTTGTTGGTCCGTCTCTTTAGAATGTTTCTGCACAGCCGAGATGCAGGCCTGTAGGGAAGAGGAAAGACTGTCTTTGTACTGCCAGACTTGTTTAGCCAGTTCATCCACTGTGGGTTCCTCATGGTCTCATGGTCTTTCCAGTGGAGGTGTGCCCTGCTCTAGATACCTGCGCATGTCCTCCCACTCTCCCTGCCACGCATAACTATCCTGCCTCAGCACGGATCTCTGGATGACCCTCTGAAGTGTTTGTTTAACCTTAAACAAAACCTTAAGTGCATTCAGGAGACATACTGATAAGAACACGCTGCTCTGAGCATTTCAAGTATAGTCAAAGTTTTGGAAAGCTACCGTAACTCACCTGGAGGAGAAGAAAGGGAGAGTGAACACGTGGGAAAACTCATCTTCCCCTGACTCTACCTCAGAAGCTATTAACAATTACACCTTTCACGCTTTTTCTTCAGGGAGCCCATCTATGGAGGAGTTGGGGGAGATGGCCAAAAAAATTTTTTTGAAGAAAGAAGTTAATCTCCTTTAAACTATAACTTCTAGTAATTTAAAGGCTTTTGACTAGCATATTGTGAAAACAGCATTTCTTTTATGAACAGCACATTCTCACAATTGCCACTTAGCAAAAGTAATGATAATGCCACCAGTATCTACCCAAATCTGTTTCTACTTATCACAAGGCAAAATTTGAATTCACAGTAAGGCACCTTTTTCACACAGCTTGTTGTTCAATCTTAACACAGACTTAAGAACATTTTTCAAAGCCAGGCTTACCTGTATGCACTTAAGCTTCTGTGTTTTTTTTTTTTTTCTTCTTCTTCTCCTGCTAGGAAGGAAGCTTTGAATCCATGCAAGTAATTTCACTGAAAACAGACAAGGTGAAGGAAGTACTCAAACTCCTCGACATTAAACAACTGTAGAACCCAGGACCACTTACCTGCAAGCTTCTGAACTTGAGTCACTTCCTAACTACTTCACAGTGAAGTAGTACCACCATGGTTTTACTGTCCTGAGAAGGCACCACCAACGTAACTAGCTCATAGAGTCTCTAAAACTATTTCACAGAGACGGTAAAAAACATGAAGAAAAAGCAGCCTACTGGGGAACACTGAGTCCATTTCACTCTGGTAGAAAAGCACCCCCAGATAACCTGGGCCTCAAACTCCCCCAGGGAGGCAATTCCCCACAACTCCTCATGCTTCCTATATAGCAAAGGTCAAATGATCCACATCTGGCAGATTTCACCTAACAAGGGTGGAGCCAAGAGACCTTGTGGAATAGGCTCATCTACCTGGCTTCAATGTTTTAAGGTCAATTGCTCCTTATCACTGATAGAAGTAACCTGACAAGAGGTTTAGTGGTTAGAATTGACCTAATGAATTAACTGCAAAAGGTGCATAAGGGTCATATTTCTGTTAGTCATTCTGTGATGAAAATTAGTACAGAGCCTGTTAAAAAAATTAATACATAAAAATAAAGAAATAAATAAAAGAAAAAAGAAAATGACCTTAAGGGAAAAATTGCTATCATAGATCTTCATCTGTCTAGTCATGACAGATAAAGAATATAGCAATCAGAATTACTTTTCTTGACATTAATGTTTTTTAAATTTGCTTTTCTGAGATCTCTTCTTTATGCAGGACTTTTCAAAATCTAGCCCCATGACCTCTGACTATAGTATTTACTTTGGCTGCATATAAACTCTCACGTATAAATGGCAGGATCCGGATCCTCACTCACTATTCAGGTCAAGGACTTGGCTGAAAGTTTTGGCTTTAAGTTGGTTATGTGACTACGTTGCTGTTGTTGTGGTTTAACTCGGCAGGCAGCTAAGCACCACACAGCCGTTTGCTCACCCTCCCCCCTCCCTCTCTGGGATGGGGGAGAGAAACGGGAAAACGAAGCCTGTGCATTGAGAGAGAGACAGTTTATTAAGACAGGAAAAAATACTAATGCTAATGATAATAGTACTACTACTACTACTGTGTACGAAACAAGTGATGCACAATGCAATTGCTCACCACCCGCTGACCGATGCCCAGCCTATCCCCGAGCAGATGCCCCCCCCCCCGGCCACCCACCCCTATATATTGTTTAGCATGACGTCAGATGGTATGGAATACCCCTTTGGCCAGTTTGGGTCAGCTGTCCTGGGTCTGTCCCCTCCCAGCTCCTGCTGCATCCCCAGCCTGCTCGCTGGCAGGACAGAGCGAGAAGCTGAAAAGTCCTTGGCTTGGTGTAAACACTGCTCTGCAACAATTAAAACATCAGCATGTTATCAGCGCTCTTCTCATCCTAATCCAAAACATAGCACCCTACCAGCTACTAGGAGGAAAATTAACTCTGTCCTAACTGAAACCAGGACAGGTTGTTAAAGTAGAAACTTTTAACCTTTACATACACAGTGCACAAGAATCAAACGGAGAGTAGAAAGTATGTAGTTTAACTTAACTGCACATTTTTTAAGTCACTGAGTCCAATCCAGATGAGGGATAATAAGCAGAATTTGTTCATTCATCCTCTAGTTGTTCATCTGTTTCCCAATATATCACTTAAATATACCATCACAGGTCCAAGATGCACTATTAAAGTACAAATCCTTATCCATCCTTGCAGCTAAAACATTCCAAGTACATACCTCTCAAAGTCTCATATGATGACATTAAAAAGTCAGGTTATGGAGGTCCAAGTCCACAGGAACATAGAAAAAAAAAAAAAAAAGAGGGAGCACGGTATAGGTTGCACGTGATTCCAATTCCATGATGCTGAAATACTTCTGAGAGGAGACTAAATACAATATCAAAAATAGAAGCAGTGATTTCCTGGTCCCTCTTGCTTCCTGTGATTTTTTATTTTAACCAGAAGGCAGACTGAGAGTTTATCCCCAAAGCCGAGTGTTCAGAGTCACCGTCAGCTTGCTGACCTACACATTCATGTTCTTCTCAACAAAAATATTTATAACCATGTTCAGCCATTTCTAGTATTAAGAAAGATGGTATGAACTACAAAAACAAGTCTCTGAGGGCAATGCATTTTATGCACTATGCATCCACATTAAATTTTCTGAGCACCTAAAGCTGCCAAACTTCTATAATTACAAGTCCATAAGTTTGTACATCTGGGCTCTTGCACATGTATAGGAGTTCACAAGCTGTTCCCTTCTTCTGCATCATTTTCTCCTTCCAGTTTACCTTATGAAATAAGGCAGTTGATAACATAAATGACTGGGCTCAGATCAGGATGAACTTTATCACCCATCTCAGAACTGAGTCTTCTAACGCTTGAAGAGATATGCCAAGCACTGTAAAAATCAGGATTTCTCATCTGACTCGTTCAATCACTTAGGAAGAGAGCAAAAACAAAGAGTGGGATAGATACCAAATTCAATAGAAAGAGGTTTATATTGTTTTTAAGGGTTTGTGAAATAACTAAAAAGAGATAGGACCACAGTTAGAAGCACCTGGGATAGCTCATCACAGTCTTCTCAGAGCTGGGGAAAACAATGATGGATACTGGTGGAATCAGGAAGTTGCAGGAGAAGCCATAGGTCTCACTGGATACTCTACATTTGGGATTAGTCGCTTCTGGATGCTTGCTGTTTGGTAAAGGTTAAGAAACAAGGAGAAAAGAAAACAACGTTAAGAGAAATATTTGGAGCATATGGGGATGCCTGGGATCCTGACTGCCCCTGGTTATGCTCACTGGACCTGGTCTGTTCTGGTTGCAGCACTGTGGGACTGAATCTGTGTTGGTGAGGGCACTGCTTTGCCAGTCTGACTCCTCGCTCCTATCCCTTGCAGATCAACCCTCTCTTGCTTCTTCATGACAGGATCAACCATCTCCCAGAAAGTCAACAATGTCTAGAGAATCAAAGCAGACATATAGATGCATCAATGTGGTATATGGGCTTTTAATTGATTTATGGCAATGTATGTTTATTGGTTCTGGGATCATGGAGGCATACTTTAAATGCATCTATAAACACAATATAAGCACATCTGTAGAATACTCAGGATGTGTATAAAGTAGTCTTGAGACACTACTGCAGTATAACAGAAGTTCAAGGCATATGTAATGGTTTACAGCTGTTAAGTATGTCATTACATAATAGTAATAATAGCAATAATAACAACAAACATAATAATAACCATAATATAACAACTATAATGATAATATTGGTGCATAGTATTTATAGAGCACATTGCAGAGAAGCCAACTGGGTACTATTTTGCTCAGCATTATACAAACAGAAATAATGGACGTTGGCATAGTTTGTAGTGCAAAATACTGGACAAACATATAGGTCACATAAGGTGGCAGTGAAGATGTAGCAACAGTAGCACTGTGTTGTGAGGCTTGTGCATGAGGCTTACTAGCAAACTGGAGCTGGTAATGAAACTGAAATGATAAGGAACAAATCTTGGCAGTTATATCCAAACCTTTAAGAAGCCTTCTATAATATCTGCCTAATTAAGCTTTCAGCCTCCCAGTAAATAAGGTGTTATTTCAATAGTTCAAAGAAAATAAAACACTCAAAGGGCCAGACTGAATGCTTACAGGGATAAAGTCAGGGAATGGACAACTTACTTTTAGGCATCTGGTTTCCAGAAGTAAATTGTGCAGATAGTTTTTCCCTTGTGAGTTTATCATAGTGTGTTTCTATCAGCCTAGAACCACCCTAAAAGTAATAAAATCAGAGGAATATGTTCAAATATTTGTCTGTGTGTGCTGCTTATGTAGTATGCCTTTTCTCCAACACAGGCCATAAAGACAATGGTCTTCCCACAGGAACCTGTTGAGCTCACTGTTTAGGGAAAAGCAAGTATACAGAAGAAGGTTTTATAGTGTGCTTTCAGTGTCAGTGAAGCTGGATGTCTGCTGGACTGAGCTGAGGTAGAAAGACTCAAGGCAATATTTGTGTCTCCATGGGGAGATTCACACCTGTTCCAGACAGTCCTGACTGCTAGCCCGAAGCAGGTCCAAAGCATAAAAGGCCTGACAAAAGAGATCTGATTCCTCCAGCTGCACTGGGAAATTATTTGAAAGCCTACATAAAACACCAGCCATGGAGATCATGTGCCCTATAGCCTCCTAAGCAGAAAGCTGTAGTCTCTTCTAGAACAAAATTTTGAGTGACTTTCCATGGGAGAGCTTTCTTACTACAATAATTAGAGCAGGAAGTGTAACTTCGAAAGACTCACACAGGTAAGAACAGTACCCAAAGCCTTAGCTTTCTACAAAAGAAAATAGAAACACACTTTTTTTTTTTTTTTTTTTTTTTTCATAGAATCATAGAATATCCTGAGTTGGAAGGGAACCATAAGGATCATCAAGTCCAACTCCTGGCACCGCACAGGTCTGCCCAAATTTTAGACCATGTGACTAAGTGCACAGTCCAATCACTTTTTAAATTCAGACAGGCTTGGTGCAGTGACTACGTCCCTGGGGAGCCTGTGCCAGTGTGCGACCACCCTCTCGGTGAAGAACCTCTTCCTGATGTCCAGCCTAAACTTCCCCTGCCTCAGCTTAACACCGTTCCCATGGGTCCTGTCACTGGTGATAACAGAGAATAGGTCACCTGCCTCTCCACTCCCCCTCGCGAGGAAGTTGTAGACTGCGATGAGGTCCCCCCTCACCCTCCTCTTCTCCAGGCTGAACAGGCCCAGTGACCTCAGCCACTCCCCATATGTCTTCCCCTCTAGGCCCTTCACCATCTCCGTTGCCCTCCTCTGGACACTCTCCAACAGTTTAATGTCCTTTTTGTACTGTGGTGACCAGAACCGCACACAGTACTCGAGGTGAGGCCAGACCAGCTCAGAGTAGAGCGGGACAATCACCTCCCTCAACTGACTAGCGATGCCATGCCTGATGTATCCCAGTATACAGTTGGCCCTCCTGGCTGCCAGGGCACACTGCTGGCTCATATTCAACTTGCTGTCAACCACAACCCCCAGATCCCTCTCTGCGGGGCTGCTCCCCAGCGTCTCATCACCCAGTCTGTACATATAGCCAGGGTTGCCCTGTCCCAGGTGCAGAACCCGGCACTTGCCTTTGTTAAACTTCATGTGGTTGGTGATCGCCCAGCTCTCCAATCTGTCCAGATCTCTCTGCAGGGCCTTTCCACCCTCATCAGAGTCCACAACTCCTCCAAGTTTGGTGTCGTTGGCAAATTTGCTCAAAACACCTTCTAGTCCTACATCCAAATCATTTATAAAAACATTGAAGAGGACTGGCCCTAAAATGGAGCCTTAAGGGACCCCACTAGTGACCATCCGCAAGCCAGATGTGGCCCCATTTACCACAACCCTTTGAGCCCTGCCCGTCAGCCAATTGCTCACCCATCGTATGATGGTTTTGTTTAGCTGTATGCTGGACATTTTGTCCAGTAGGATCCTGTGGGAAACCGTGTCAAAAGCCTTGCTGAAGTCCAAAAAGATCACATCAGCTGGTTTCCCTTGATCGACTAGATGGGTGATCTTATCATAAAAGGAAATCAAATTTGTTAGGCAGGATCTACCCCTCATGAATCCATGTTGGCTGGGACCAATGACTGCATTGTCCCCCAGGTGCGCCTCAATAACTTCAAGAATCATCTTCTACATAATTTTACCAGGCACTGACGTGAGACTGACAGGCCTGTAATTGCTAGGGTCTTCTTTCTTACCCTTCTTGAAAATTGGCACAACATTTGCCAGCTTCCAGTCTACTGGGACCTCTCCAGACTCCCAAGATCATTGAAAAATAATTGAGAGAGGTCCCGTGATGACGTCAGCCAGCTCTTTAAGCACCCTGGGATGAATACCATCCGGACCCATGGACTTGTATGGATCCAGGTGGAGCAGCAAATCCCGCACACGTTCAGGGTCAGTAGGGAGTCTGTCATTCCCACTGTCATGGTCCTCCCGCTCAGGGCATCCAGGGTCCCGAAGCCCATCATAAACATTGAAGACAGAGGTGAAGAAGGCATTAAACATCTCTGCTTTGCCTATGTCATTGTCTGTGAGGAGACCTTCCCCATCAAGTAGCAGACCTATGTTTTCTATGTTCGGTTCTCCTTTTTCTGTTAACATATCTAAAAAAAACCTTTTTTATTGTCTCCCACAGACATGGCCAGCTTCAACTCTACTTGGGCTTTGGCCGCAGGAATTTTCTCCCTACAAACAGGAACAGCATCCCTGTATTCCTTCCTCGTCGTCTGACCCTCCTTCCAGTAGCCGTACACTTTCTTTTTCCACCTAAGCTCCAGTAGAATATCCCTGGTCAGCCAGGCTGGCCTTCTGCCCCACCTGCCTGCCTTCCGATATTTTGGAATTGCCTGATCTTGTGCTTTTAGGAGGCAGTGCTTAAAGACTGACCGGCGCTGATGGACGCCTATGCCTTCAAAAGCAGCTTCCCAGGGGACCTTGCTGACTAGTTCCCTGAGCAGCCTGAAGTCTGCTTTCCATTTTTTCTTTTCTGCTTTTTCCTTTCTAACTAGTTAAAATGTAACTAGTTGAAGTCCTCCTATCCAAATTTTATTGCTGAGTGCTCAGTACAAATCCTTGCTGTTCTCTGTTTCGTCATAGGATACCTCCACCAGTTACACAGTTGATTTTTCTGTTCCATCAGCATAGATTCATTCTTATCCCACCCGAATATTAACAATTCCTAAATTCCTAAACTGTATTCTTGGATAAATAATTGCAAAAATGTACAATATCTCAATAGAGTTATTGCATTTTATGGTAAATATTGGCACAGAATACTCTCCAGTTTTGAGAGAACAAGTGAAAATACTTTTACCTTTCCTCATATAAACATGAAAGTATTTGCCATATTACCTTCTCATATTTCTCCGTCCTTCCTAGTCTTTCCTATCTTCCTATTCCTGTAGCCTTACAATCCTATTTTTGTCATGGTAGCCTTAGATTTTTCCTTTTATCCATTATTATGCCTGAGCTAGCCTTTATTGTCAACAAGTTTCCACAAGACTTACATCTAGTAGCCTGTGTAAGGATGAACATATAAACATCTTCATTTATCCATTTGCTTTATTTACAAAATAAATTATGAAATGATAAAACCATTGCAGTCTAGCCTGCACTTAGTTGAGTAACTGTCTAAGTGCATTGCTACAATCGGTGTCCATTCTCCCACATCTGTCTACTTCTTTCATCACTCCTCATCTGAATTTGGCTGGCACATGCTTCTTAAAGAGAATCACAAAATTTCCTTCTCCTGTTCTCAGACAATTGAAAAAAAAAAAAAAAAAAAAAAGTAGGCAGATTGAAATTATTTAGGCTATTTGGAAACTGTCCAGGACACTAACACCAACAGCTAAACTACTGGAAACCTTACAGAAAAGAAAAAGCACAGGAGTAATTATACTTAGTATTCATACCATATTTACATCTTCAAAATAATAAGTCAATGACTAAGTCATTATTTTCCCCAGCTGTTCAGTGTAATGATTTAACAATGAATCTATAAACATCCCCTGCAAAAAACTCTACTCCCTACTTCTCACCCTACTCGTAAAAATATCTGAATCTGGAGAAGGAAAATCTTTGCCACGAAGTTTACTAAATTTTACTTAAATATTGTTGAAAACCAGAAATAGCTCCTTCCAGTATCCTGAAATTCTGAACACAGATAATGTGCTTTTTAAAATGAAAAATACGTATTTCAAATTTTCAGGCAAAGAAACAAAACATTTTTTCTTTTAAAATTATAAAGTAGAATGTTTCTTTTAGATCTGAAATTCCATCTAAGAGCCCAACTTCCAAAGTCCCCAGATCAGACTCTTTTCCCCAGGATTTCTGAGAGTTACAAATGGACAGCTTTTGGTTGTCCTCATTGGGATCAAAGTCTAGATGTCAGACAATATTTCAGTGATGCCGTTAGTAACTCTGCTGAAACTAAACTCAGCTTGAACTCTCTGCACCAACTGGCTCTGTCTATATTGTAGTGTTTGGGAACAAGCAACACTTCTATTTCTTTTATCTCTAGATTTCCCCATCAGCAGATCTAGCTGGCTTATCCTGAATTCAGAAGCCAGATCATGAGTCAACAGGCAGGCAGTGTGAGCAATAAGGGACAGCAGCTCAAGGGCACACTTGGAGGCTAAAATAAAAGTATAAAATGCTCAAAGATTCATAAGTTTCTAGGTACATGCTGTGAAGCTTGGAAAGGCATTGAGTTCAGATAGAATTTGCTACTCTAGTCTATATGTCTCTGGACCCTTAAACCTACTGGGCTACTCAGAGCTAAGGGCCCTGGTTGCCCTTGAACCCTTTCTCCAGTCTTTCCCTCCCCTGAAAATTCCAGCAGGTGAGCTGGACTGCACATCTGAAGATTTCTGAGAGACTGCCATCCTCTGACTGTAAACTACTCTCAGGAGAATTCTGACTAACAGTAATTTTGCCTGAAATTCTTTTGGTTCCATTGATATTTAACTCATAATATCCCATAAGTGTAATCTTTATATGATGCCTGATTTTAAGAACCTTTGTCTATCTTCTTCTCCAGACTTCCGCTTATGGAGGAGTTTGTAAAATATAATATGCCTGTATGTACCTTTCTGTGCTGTACAAATTGATCTCTAGAGTTTACTGTAACATACTCAAATGCAAAGGGCTAAAATCATGAAAGAGTAGACGGAGAATAAGTAGTATGCTTTGTTACTATCATGAGAAAGTAAAGGAATAACATTATTTTGCATTAGTTAATATTTGTTTAAATATATACATATAGAACATGCTCTGTATAAGCATTACATTATTATTATTACTACTATATTAATCCATCAAATTTCTATAGGTTGTGCTGTTCTTGCCTGCTAGGTGCTTTGGAAATGAATACTTGTCTAAGAGTATGGGAAATAAGTCAATCAAATCAAGACTACACCCAAATGAGTCATTGCTGAAGCTGGTTTGCAAATGGCAGGAAGGGATGTGCACCTGCTGCTGTAATACTCTAACATCTGCTTCCCACTTCAGATATTTTTTCTTTAGTATCAATGAATCAACAGTGAGATCGTTACATTTGTATATATACAGATACTGTGATACTATGTTGGTGACACTTCGATTTGCTTCCAATTTTGCATTCATTACCAGCTCTTTGTTATTACTCCAACTACTGGTCTTGTTAGAAATCCTGAGATCTTCATTTTAGTGGTGGGTATACATGTGCTAAGAATGAATATTTTCTTAATTTTTGTACTGACATTCTGATTATATCAGCTGTAGTTGGTACTCTTCATATGACCATCTGATTCAAATAACAAAAGTTTGCTTATTAAGACAGTTCAAAGTATTTACCAATATTCATCAATGAGTTAAATTTTATGTAGTATATAAAGTTTATATTGAAATGTACAGTATGCATATTACTATAATACTAATACTGCAGTATTATTAAATTTGCTACATGAACTGAATAGAACCTTGCAATATCAAGTGAGGCTCCTTTTGTAAAGTACTCAGCTAATCAAGAAGTCACAAGTAATGCCCTTTTTTGGGCAGGCTATTATTTTTGTATGGGTAAGCACATGAAAGAATAAAAGCAGTGACATAAATCACAGCAGCAGATACCGAGAAGAATGAAAAAGCCAAGAAAAAAGAACCAAGGAAAAAGAAAGAGATGAAAGAGAGAAAACCTAGGTGAAACCTAGGTATTTTAAGGTTAATGTTGACAATTTTCTATTATTTGATTTCTTTAAGTATAATGCAAAACAGTGTTTCCAGTGCCTCATGTACATAAGAATAGGTTTGTATCAAGGTAACCAGGCTTCATCATTATTTTTTGTCCTCCTAACCAAAATAACTCAGGACCATAGATTTTAAATTGTCATTCAGTCTGAAAGAAATAACTGTATGTTTCTTCTCCTTTGAACTGACTTTTTGCTACTGAGTTCGGAGTGCTAGTCATTTCTCCTGTTTGGTTTCAATGTAGGTTATCAGAGTAAATGGTGATCTTTAGCTAGATGAGCTATTGGAAAAGCTCACTTTTGCTCCACTCCAAGTAATGAATCACCTACTAACTCAGAAAGCAGTTGGTCATCCTTGTTATTGTTAAGCAATAATATTTAGTAATAATATTTATGGCTACAGTGTATGAGAAAAGCTGAAATGAGTTCAGTTACTAAGCAAAAAAAAAACCCACAAAGCAACAGCAACAACAAAAAAAAAAACACACACACAAAACACTATAAAGCAAGAAAATTTTATGTCTAGTCATTTCTTACTGGTGACAGACAGGATTGACACTTTTGGTCTTAACAACTGAATGAAATACCAGGTTGCTCAGCAACTAATGCCATGGAAATTGATTCACGTGCCTTGTGGTATGAATCTACAGGCTAGGTTTATTAGTTTATTTTTTATTAGTTTATTTTTGCTGATGTTGCTTTTAACTTTTACCAGGTAATGCTGCTTTGAGCCTGAGTCCTTAGGCAGGGCCTGTATCCATATACATATATTCATCGTTGATGTCCATGAAGTTGTTTTTTGGCCTGTCTGCCAGCCTGTCCAGGTCTAGCAGAAAGCAGTGTAATGGCTGCTTTTATGCAGTGGCCTCACTATCTGTCTGGGTTAGAAGAACTATTCTGTAATTAATATAAAGATCATTTATTGAGGCTAGTGTATACAGAGAACCATGCTCTCTATTCCTGTCAACTCATAAACAATTTTCTATGTACCATATGTACTATGGCATTATCTTATATACATTTATTTTATTATTATAATATATATATTCTTTTTTTTTTGGTCTGAAGATTGTGGAAATTCTCCTTTGTTTTTTTTTTTTTGAGGGTATTTTATAGCAGCAGATCCCAATTCTTTGCACTCATTGCCAGCTACCTTGAACTATGTGAATATATATCTGTGTACTATGAACACTGAGGTGTGATTGAAACTTAAACACTAATAAAAGAGTTATTTTGCAGCTGGACAGGCAAATTAGTATTCCATTCAGCTTTAAAATAAGTGGGATTCATGTTAAAAGTAACTTCATTGTAAAACTAAACTGAAATCCCCAAATGAAAGCAACTATCTTGTTCAGACTCTGCACCTTATATTCAAATAGTTAAATTTTGGAGAGGTTAATCTCTCCCTCAGTCCCTACCTTAGAATCTGAAGAAAGACAAAATGATGACACATACAACATTCTAGACCTGGTCTCACCTGTTTCTATCTACCGGGATCTAAGGATCCTTCCTATGGTGAAACCTTACCTCTTTTGGGCTTGGAGAGATTGAGAGCTGGCCTTAGGTGACCTATCAATAGCTAGAAAAACTTCAGTAATGCTGCACATACATTTTGCTTATTGAAAGGCAAGGATATAAACACTTAGTATTTATACTCTATTTAAGAGGACTGCTGCTGAGAGAATGCTGTAATGAGATTGGAGTTTTACATGAGAAATTGATACTACTTTCCTAAAATGCACCAGTGGTCTCCAAGTTATATTTGTGCTTGAGAGATAAGCCAAATACCATTACTCTGTCCTGCAGTAGTCTGTATTTTTAGAAAAGATGAAATAACCAACACTTGCATTTTTTACATCTGTGATATGAACCAATAACCCCATGAAATTGGATGAGCACTAACCTTCTGTGAAAAACGATTAGCTCTATGTTCTAAGATAAAAATAATAAAATATGAAAAATTTTTGAAGGTCAAGAATTGCTCCTCCTGAGCTGAGAATTAGATTTCTTTGTGAAATTGTTTAGACAATTACATTTTTCCCCCAGAAATATATGGAGTAGCAAGTAACGTTATTTATTAAAATTTAAAGAAATACATGGAAAAGCTTGAGCATGGGATACATTTCTCAAAAACAATGGGCTGGCTGAGATTTCTGTTCAAGCCTTTCATGTTGATCTACAAAAATACTGTGACTGCATGAAAAGAAAAATTTGCAAGTGCTGCTATCAGGGAGACATTAAGTATGAAAAAGCCTGTACTAGCTTGATGCCTTACCAGGCATATGTGTTATTTCATTTCAAGTTTTGCTGAACCCCAAATAAAATCCTTGCTTTTATGTATTTCCACTTATACTCCAGACATACTCAGCTTTTTGTTGTTGTTTTGTTTTGTTTTTATCCAAAGAACAATGTATTTTATAGACTCTCTTTGAATTTTCTAAGAAGAAGCTTGAAACGTTTCCTCTAATACACCCTTATGTTTATATTTTTCAATTCCTTTTGATTTTTTTTTCATAGAATATTTTCCTGGTTTTGTCATTTGAAATTCTAAAAAAAAAAAAAAGAAAAAAAAAGAAAAAAAAGACACAAACTTAAATGTCTCCATTCTACTAATTTAGTCAGACTTAAATGTACCTCTTTAAAGAAACTAAAGAATATAATCATACAGAAAATTATTTGAAAGACAGATGGTAATTTAAAAAAAAATGGCTAGATGATTTTAGCAATGAAATTCTGCTTCAAAAATGATGCAAGAGTTTGGGTATTTATGTTTCACTAAAAGTCAACTCAGTTTAGGCAATTAAGTGCTTACATCACTTTTGACAGTTTTACATATACTTGAAAAGAAAGAAAAAATTTCAGGAAAAGAAATGTTCATTGATCTACTTTTCATAAAGTATTTGTTGGATCCATTATCTGCAAACAGAAGGCTGTTGAATAACCTGTTATAGGCTATTAGTATTTTGGAAGACAAAGAATGAGGCAAGAAGAAACTATGGTCAACTGTTATATACTGTATATACTGCAGAAAAATTAAGCTTCAGAAGTAGAAATTATGTGCTAAGAGGAAAGACAAGTCTGTAAAACCCATAGAATCATAGAATGGTTTGCGTTGGAAGGGACCTTAAAGATCATCTAATTCCAACCCCCTGCCATGGGCAGGGACACCTCCCACTATACCACATTTCTAAAAGCTCCATCCAACCTGGCAACACTTCCAGGAATGGGGCATCCACAACATCTCCAAGCAACTTGTTCGAGTGTCTCACCACTCCCACAGTAAAGAAATTCCTCAAAATATCTAATCTAAACCTACCCTTTTTTAGTTTAAAGCCATTCTCATTTGTCCTGTCACTACACACCCTGATAAAGTGTCCTCCAGCTTTCCTGTAGGCCCCTTTTAAGCACTGGAAGGCTGCCATAATGTCTCCCCAGAACCTTCTCTTCTCTGGGCTGAACAACCCCAACTCCCTTAGCCTGTATTCATAAGAGAGGTGCTTTAGTCCTCTGATCATCTTTGTGGCCTCCTCTGGATTGGTTCTAATAGGTCCATGTCCTTCTTGTGTTGGTGGCCCAAAAGCTGAACACAGCACTCCAGGTAAGGTCTCACAAGAGCAAAGCGGAAAGGGAGAATCACCTCCCTTGACCTGCTGGCCACTCTTTTGATGCAGCCCGGGATATGGTTGACTTTCTGGGCTGCAAGCGCATATTGCCAGATCATGTTGAGCTTCTCATCAACCAGCACCCCCAGGTCCTTTTCATCAAGGCTGTTCTTAATCCATTCTCCACCCAGCCTGTGTCTGTTCTTGTTTCCCATTTTTCCTTTGGGAAATGGCTAGTGTCACAGCCTGGGAAAGCAACCCTGGCAGCCCTTTGAGAGAGTATCTAGCTTCCCTAGGTGCTCTCCCAGAGGTGGGTGTAGACAAGTCTTGCTCAGTAGATTCCTGGAGATTTTCCCCATCTCACCCCTGTGAGAGAATCTGCTTGTATTCACCTCTTATTTTGTGACAAGGTGAAAAAGCCTGATAGTATTCATCTCATCTGCATCTTTGTGGACGCACGTGTCTGCATTTGTACTGGATCCAAGATACTCCAGCTTTCAGCTATCTCACTTTTTCCTTCAGCTGCACAGAATTCTTATCTCTACCTAAATACTTTTCTGATAAGTAAATTTATTTTTTCCATAGAGACAATATTACTTGTACCATGACCCTGAAGAGAGCACTCGGAAACACCAATAAGATTAAATGCTAATTATAGAAGTTGGGAAATGAAAAAAAAGGCTGCCATCCGTCTACAAAACATAAAATTGTCTGAGGATGGCAAAATGGGAGTGCTTTGATAACAACCATCCATTAGGAACTTATTCAGATATTTCCAACAGGGTTCTGTTTGCCCTTGAGTTTCATTTCTTTCTGGCTAGAAATAGGATGGTGAATGTGTTGCTGTTATCCAGACTGAAGGAGATGATAGATGATTTCATTCACATGGAGGATACAGATGTAGGGAATGGGATAAAGTTCTTATACAGCTCCACAGAGCTTACCTTTAAATTGAGTCCAATGATTTTGTTTAATGACCGGTATCATTTTATTCTCAAATGGAGGCAGGTATTTAACCCTGGATAGGTCTGGATGGGGAACCTTTAAATAACCTTAAGGCAACAGAAGAAAATGACTTATAGGTATTGTCATACTAACAGTAAAGACATAATTTTCTTATATTGCTCCTCATAGATTATTTTGATTTGCTGTATGGCTTTTTCTGACTGTATAGCCTGTAAAAATTATATATTTAGTGAACCTGTAACTGTGTAAGATAGTGAAGAACTGCACCGATCTATCCAAACCAACCACATCAGAGTTAGCCAGGACGCCAGATGAAAACAATCCTGGTTTTGATGAACTCTGTACATTACTGTATAGTCTGTTCTTCTCATTAGCTTCAGTGGTGAAGTACACTAATTAAGCTGTACAGTTTCTGGTATCTGAATATCTAGGAAACTCAAACTAGGAAACTAGTTGAATATGATGGGACATTGACTTGGCCAAATCTCTGAAGGACCTAGAACTTGCCCCTTCAGTGAGCTCTTCTAGAATAACTGTAATATTGGCTTTTCAACAGGAAAAAAAGAGGTTTATTGGAGTATAAGCTTTAAAAGAGAAAATTTAGAATGACTATGTCTGCACAGCAAAACAAGGTTTATAAACAGTTCTTCTTTGAATGAATATCCTTGCATACTTTCTTAGTTTGAAGCTGCTCAGAGAATGTTTGAACAGCAGAAAACTTTGTTTTTGTCTGGTCTTCTGCCACCTCTGTGGTCTGGCTGTCTGGTCCTTGTTCCCTTCTGCTCTTTGTCTTCCACCCCTCTATTAGAGATGAAGGCTCTCAATCCCTTGCTGTGATCATCTCTTTGTTTTATTTTTGTTGCTTTGTTTGTTTTTGTTTTGTTTTGTTTTGTTTTGTTTGTTTGTTTGTTTCCTTCTGTATTTTGCAGCCTAGAAATCACTCCTTCACATGCTTGAGATCAATCTCTTCCTCTTCATCTTCACAGGCAAGCTGACATCATGGGAGATGAAACACAAACATTCATTGCATGTGATTATACAAAGAGTGTGGGCACCCTATGACAGCACAGCCCTATGGAGTTTACGTTGTTTTCATGAGTTGTCCAGATTCTATCTGCCCAGATCATACCCTCACTGTGAAGAGGGATGACTGCACTGTTGTCAGAGGAGATAAAGTGGAAACTGCTATCCTAATTCATCTGCCTTACCGGTTTACATAGGGATTTTTTTCTTTGATACACAATAATTGAATGGTCCACTTTGTATATTATAAGGACAGAAGAATATTAGAAATAAAAATGTGAGAGAGGAAAGGGATAAACTTTACTGAAATACTATGTTATTCACTAGACCTTGGAGTATATGGATCCATCAACGTATTTTGGAGATTAAGTCAAATATTATTAGTTTGTGGCTTGAAAACACTTTTGAAAGCACCTGTTAAGCATTAATACTTATAATTTTACCGTTCTCTTTGTCATAATGGTTATGAGAAAACATATTTCATTTGATGCAGATCATCAGTGAATCAGAAGAGAACAGTAAAATATATTTATACAATTTGATTACCAATAATAACAAAATAAAACAATATTGCAGTCATTAATCAGATTCAAGTCCTTGCTGTGCTAGGCACATTCCAAGCTAACACAGGAGAAATTATTAATTTACCACTGAGGGAAATTCACCTCTGTATAGAATGTTCCAGTTCTATATATCACCTAAAACCCACATAAATTCACAAGTTTTATGTGTAGTCTCTAAATATGGTGACATCTTTTTTTTCCATAAAGAAAACAAGATTACACAGGAGAAAAATTACTTCTGGATTTTTTTTCAAACAGATTTTCACTTTTAGCACCTATAAGACTTAGAAAAAGTTTAAGTACTTAAGTGCCATTTATGTAGTTCAATGTAACAATAATGCCTGAAATTTTTTCACCTTATCTATACTACAGTTCTCAAGATGAACACAAGTCATCTTTCTGAAAACTTGACAGCTTGCTCTGAAATAACTGTAGGGAACCATTTATGAGTTGAGATATAACTTAATGCTTGCATTTGAATGGGTGCACTGTGATAGTTTAAAAAAAACAAACAAAAAAAAACAAAAAACAAAAACAAAAAGCCAACAGTTTGAACAAACAGTAAACACCTCAGCCTCCAACACAATCAGAACCAGAAATTTGTAAAAGATATCATTTTAGATGTTTTCCTGCTGTACAAAGAATTTGGTCTTTTACCTTTAGGTTATAAAATCAGCCATTCTGCATTCAGTGCCTTGATAAAATTCATGACTTGAAAAATGGAGTACAAAATTAGTAGTTGGAGGGTTTCTTGCAATGTAACATTATAATATAACTCTTACACACTGAATCTAATAGCTGTGCAACAGAGCAAAGTAAGCAAAGTACAGACAAAGCTAAAAAACACAGTTAAACTACTACTACTACTTCCACGCATATATAACTTGTATTTACATAGGTCGATACAAATGTTAAATATATATGTATATATTAGGTATATTACATATATAAATGGGTAACTTTCATGTGTTACCTATGATAAAGTTGACGCTTTACATTTATCCTCAGTTCAACTTCTTTTAGCTTAGCAGTTAAAAAGAAATGTTCCTGGAAGAAGTGCTGCCTACCTTGGACTTTAGGAAAGCTCAAGTTTTGTTCTAAGTGTAAGTAAAAAACATTGCATTTTTTCAGGAAAGATGTTGCTTTATTCAGCATCCTGATTTAAAAAAAAAAAAAAAAAAAAAAAAAGGAGCTGTTTAAAAATTTTCAGAACTGTGAAATGTTCAAAGTTTAACGAGATAGACAAGCTAGCAGAGTGAAAATGAGGTGAGCAAAGAGAAATGAGGAATATAGTTTCCATATGACTTAGCAATTTGTCACTTCTATCTCACTGCTTTTTATGATTCATAGCTAGAGAATAGAAGATAGCACTGTATATTGCAAAATCTTACAAACAGAAGTTTTGGGATGGATAAGCTACCAGCTATGGAAGTCAAAAAAAAAATAAAATAAAAAAGGGCCTATAAAAATTTTATTATTTTACACTTTTTTCTGTGCGTGAAAACAACACACCTCTCAAATGTACATATAATATGTACATACATATAATATGTACACACATATGTACATACATAAACACATTTTGCTTTATCCTTTTCATTTTTCTACGTATTTCTTTTGTTATTTGTATTACATACTGTAAGCCTAACTTTTCATAGCTTCAAGGGACTTCTAAACTTCTAAAATGACCTAAAATAATTTTGTATTAAACAACTTGAGACTGTAAAATTTTGAAATCTTGGTCTCTTCAAGGAGCAGAATATTCTGAGTCTCTACAAGAACATGAAAGTGTAGATTCTAATGATATAAAATGACTTTTTCTCTGAATCTCTGTAAGAGATAAGTTTATAAAACTAGCACAAATCCATTTGAATAGAAATATTATTTAAAAGTAAATTGCTACCCCTTTTAAAAGATGCAACACTCCATTACAGTCCAGTGAATAGTAATTGTCATAAAAATATTGTAATTATGATTTGTTTTCAGAAGGCATAGCAAATAATTTTGCAGAATTTACATTAACTCATTTGAGGAAATCTCACTGATATATCAATCCAGGTACATTATATCTGCTGTCTTGTGATATTCAGTCAGACAAATTAACCTCAGAGTCATTTGTGTAGGTAATGTATTTGCCATTATGTTCTCTGGAAGAAGAATATAGAATATTGTTAATCACATGGAAAAAAATAGATTAAGGAATATTAACAACATAATTTAAAATTAAAAAGTCATCAGTTTTCTTAGGGGAAAAAAAAAAAGAAGAAATAAGAAATAGGAAAAAAAAATTACATTGGTTTTGCTTATATTATGTTCCAGGTTCTCAAATCTTATGTTTTCAAGTTTTTCTTTGGAACTTTGATGACCAGCAACTTTTTAGAACATCTGTTTTACTGTCTGGTAGGACTTGCATCTAGGAATGAAAATTTTAAGGAGAGTTGGTGTTCTCTTGCAGAACATTAATATGTGTAGGTAAGATTTTAGAAAATCAGGAAATATGATTACATAGGATCATAAAATCATAGAATCACAGAAATCTCAAGTTGGAAGGGACCTACAAGGATCATTGAGTCCAACTCCTGGCTCCACACAAGACCACCCAAAAATCAGACCCTTTGTCTGAGAATGTCGTCCAAATTGTTCTTGAACGTTTTCTGTCTTGGTGCTGTGACCAGTTCCGTGGGGAGCCTGTTCCAGTGGTCCACCACCCTCTCAGTGAAGAACCTTTTCCCGATATCCAACCTGAACCGGCATGAGGCCTCCCCTTAGTCTCCTCTCCTCTGGGATGAACAAACGAAGTGACCTCAGACACTCCTCTCTAGAGCCTTCACCATCTTTGTAGCCCTAAATAAAAATAATACAAAGTGATGAATTCTCAAAGCTACAGGTGTTCCATGTTTTCAGAAAGTAACACGCAATGCTTTCCAGAGTATTAAATAAGGTACTATAAGGTACTAGATTTTATAGACAGAAATTCAATATTATTAGCAAAAACACATAAACATTTTTTTTAAACATATATAATTTATTTTGAAATACCCATAAAAACATATCAAATGGTAAGACAGAAAGATCAAACTAGCTTCCTATAACACATCAGAGAAGTGGCTAGCAAAGTATTGTAAATGAATGTTGGTTTTTGGTATTGATATTTCATGTCATAACTAACCATCAATTGTGGTTTTCGTTCTTAAACTTTTACCATATACCTAGAACACAGAACCACACAGTAATCTTTTAAGGTTCACTACATATTACATATTTAATGTTGACAAACCCCATCTAATTACTATATATGGAATATGTGTTTATACTTTCTACATTACTATCACATAAAATATAATTTGATAAGATTTGAGGTGAGATAGATGAATAAAAACATTTTCATAGATTTTTGAATATTATTATTTTGTTTGAAGCTCATGACTTTTGAACTTTCAAAAATTCTTCAGTGTTATTTTGTTAATGTAGTTTACAAGGTATGTGATGCATTTAGTGGCAGATCTCTAGACAGATATAAGGAAATTAACATTATTCAAGTAAATGATCACTTCTCTTTCCCTTGACCCTCACAAAATTTCTGAAGATAAATGAACTTAGGATATGCTTGGAATCCATTTTTCCAGTCTTTATTTAATTGTGTGTATATTTAACAGCACATTGAAACTGCTGCCCTGAAAGGCAGTGTGTAAAGGTTCTCCTGGCATGCAATAAACACTTGACTACGGAGTCAGGGCTGGCAGTTGCACAGTTCACCTATCCTCACACATCCCAGCAAGGCACCAACCAACTCTGTCTCCCAAGCTGTACAGCCATGTTAGTGTGGGGATAGGCTTCATCTGTGTCCCTGGGATTCTAGACTTTTGTGAAATTTCAGCTCCTCAGCTGAAGTACAGGTTGGCCTCACTACAGTAGGACTGATGTGATCTCAAGCCCTGAAGGTGCTGAGAAACTGAGAGAGAAAATAATTCTTAAGACAGTATTTGGCTGTCCTGGTCTGGTCTCCTTAAGACTTCTTTATAGTTAGTGGGGACTGGTAGGCTTTTTGAGGGAATCATGCAGAGCAGGAACCTAATTTAGATTTTCTAAATTACATCTTGAAGACTCCACCCTGTTACAAAGGAACTTGCTTCCTGTGCAGTAATTTTTCAGTTAGGTAAGCCACAGCCAAAGCTCCAGTTAGTGCAAGACAAGATCTCGGTTCTGGTCTAACAATGAAGTCTTGTTTTTAACAAGCCTAAAGATACTGTGAAAGCCCTTACACATTAAGCACAGCACTTGTCAACCTTTATATATCTGAAAAATTAATTTTGCAGCAGGCACTAGAACTAGCAATCAGTCAGTTCCCTTCCATGGGAAGCATCACTAACTCTCCGTCCCTTTCAGAGAGGTTCATGTTCCAGTGTTTCCACATTTCAGCAAACAAACACAAACAAACAAACAAAAAACACGTATCTTCTAAACCATTGTATCTTCTAAACAAACTATGTTTTTATTGGTGACTTAAATAGCTGTTTGCCAAAGAATTTTTTACCCCTCAGGTGATATCATGTTGGTGTAATACAGTACAGAGTGTTCTATGGGCAGACACAAGCTTGCACTGAAGTCAAGGACCAACACTAAAACAAGTACCAACTTGAGTTAGTGGAAGTGATCCCCACTTGTTTGATTCTGCATGCATGGCACAATTAATTCATGAATAAGATCAACTTTTCAGAGAAAACCAAAATCTGACACCATTAGCTCCCCCTTCCATATGCAGGAATGATTTTGAATTACTGATGTTAAAATCAGCATCCTGAATTACTCCCAACAACCTGCTGATAGCCAGTGCAAATTGCAGAGCACTGGTGCATGCAATCACTGACTGACACATGACTTATTAAACAAAGGGCCATATTCTGCATAAGCTTCATGATTAATGAGACTAAATCTCTGGAGAGAATTCCAACATGCATCATCTGCCTCATGGGATGATTTAACTCAGAGAGGTATCTTGAATATAGGTTGTAAATGCACTAATTTATTGAAATATGGCTGAAAGCCAAGGAAGTACAGACAAAATATGGTAACAGTACTATGACCTTGTGTTTTAGTGACTGACATATTTTAACTGTTTAAATTAGGACTTCTTGTACTGGATATTGTTTAGTAAAGCCAGAATTCAGGCTGTTATAGTGACCAGAGAGGTACAATATGCATTAGCCAGAATCTGCACTGGAATAATTCTACAGATTACCAAAAAATTAATTCTCCTTGTTGCATTTTAGGGAATTTTCTGATGCTTTTTTGTCATTTCCACTGACACTGGAATAGATGTAGTTATCATTAAGTACATCAACATATTTATGCAGAGAATTAAGTAAAAAGATAATTTGTGGAATTTCCTATACATAAAAATGAAATGTATACCATAGAAAAGCAGCCATCTAAATGCTTACCCATCCCCTTAGCTGCTTTTTTTGAGGGAGTTTTGTATAGCTAGTTGATTTCTCTGGAGATGTTTGCCCCATCATGTATTTCACTGATAGAAAATAAGCTTTAAGTTTAGTGTTTGTTACACTTTAACAAAAAAGACTAACACGCTAAATTCTTCCAGAGCACCAGCGTGCACATAACTATGTTACATTGCAAAAAAAGTGTGGAATTTGAATTCTAAGGAACTTAGATAATTAGCATAATTAGCATAATTTCGACTGCTAAACAAACTTAAGGAAAAAAAAAAAAAGACAAAAAAAAAAAAAGGCATAGATTTAGGTAGGAGACCTGGGACTAAAAATCAAATAAAAAAATGATGAATTGTGAATTTAGAAAAATTGACTGGAAGTCAAACAATAGTCCAAAGGTCCAGTCCAAAGGTGCTCTGGACTTTTCTAAATGTGAATGAAGATATAAATTCAAGATGTGAAAGAGAAATAGAAAAATTCAAGTGAAGGAAAAAAAAAAAAGTACTTGGACTGAAAGATTAAATGTTGAAAAGTGAAATATGGAAGCTAAGTTGTCTGCATGAACTGACACTTCAGAAAATGAAAAGGAAAGAAAAAGGAAGTTTTTAAAGATTTTATCAATTGACAAGGCTCCCTCCCAGTAATGGGAGTCTTTTTATTCAGTAGAGAAATCTCTATACTGAGAAGAGAACTGATTTAATTAGCTATAAGAACTTTTGGTACATTTTGGTCTTAGCACATTAAATAGAGAAGACATTTTGAACTTTTTATCAAGTAAATAATGTCGTCAGTTATAAAGTGTTGATTAACAACTCATTTGTGAGAATCCACTCATATGTTTAGGAAGATTTTGCCCAAAGCACACATGGACAAATTAGCCTTTTATAGATGTGAATGGGAGTTACAGACTGAAGTCAGATGATTAGAAAAATAAAGAATGAACAAAAGATGAAAAATTATATATTTCAGATATGAAGCATAGTAGCAAACAAGGATCAAGGATTTATCCTAGGCTGAGAATATCAGAAATATTTTAGCTTCCATGATTGCATTTCATTTTTCCTGGCGAAACCCAGCAACAAGTGAGTAAGTGCATTGACTGACTTACTGAATGTTTCATTTTCCTGGGTATGTTTTCAGAGACAAAATAAACTACGACTGACATTTAGCAAATGTCATGTAGGTTGATAATTGTTGCCTTTAATACATCAAAGTATGCTCTTTTTTACTATTTTATTTTATTTTATTTTATTTTTAATAATGATAAAAACAGCTCATATAATAGTAATACAATGGCAAATAAGGTTAAGCTGAATATTAAAAGAAAATATTTTTGGTTCTTCCTTAAGCAAGACAACAATTATGTTATCTCTTGAGACAAAGCAATTGATGTATTCAATGTTTAACCTCAGATAACTTGAGAGGGTATATATAGGATTAATAATATTCCAATATTAATTGCTGTATTAGTGTCCCTCTAATTATTTGAAACTTGCGTAATTTCCTCTTCAGTGTTTGTACCTCTCATATACGTTTTTATATTTTAAGATGCTTGTGAAAACGTTTAACAATAATGCTATAAACAGAAGGAAGGATGGGAGACAGTGAAACTAATTAAGATCACCAGTTTCAACAGATAAGGGCAGCCTGTTATTGTTGTCTTCTTATAAAAATTTTAAATATTTAGTGTTATATTTTCATAATTGTATCAGCCAGCTCTCTAAAATAATGTCATATAAAATAGGAAGAGATATTAAGAGTACATTTATATTACGCATTTTTTGGTTTCTTAGCATCAAACAGGACAAAAAGTATTGAAATTGGTCTGTTTTCAGTTTTCGCTTTTAATCTTACTTGGAAATATCTACTCATGTGAATACTAACATGAAAAAACATTTTAAAATGCACATCTCAAAGTCTGGAAGTGGAGATAAAAAAAAAAGTTGGTTCTGAGGGGTTGGAAAAGCTCAGCTTTGTCATCTCATACATTTTCCTATCTAAAGCCAGGATTGTTTATAGCTCTGCCATTTCTGACAGATGTTTTTGCCCTTGTTCTTAAAGATATCCTAATAATGGAGATTCCACAATCCTCCAGGCTAATTTATTCCAGCATTCAAATATTTTAGAAATTTTCTCCTGAGTTTCAGTAAGAAAGATTTAAGTCCATTACATCAAAACTTATCCATCACAGAAAATGAACAGATAATTCCTCAGATAATTCCTCTCTTCCTTCTGTATCTTGAGAAAATTTCTTGCAAGACTCTTGTCAATATATATCTATATATATTCTTTTCCTGAAATAACCAAATATAATGCTTCAGGTCCTTATTTTTTTTTTTTTTGGGGGGGGGGGGGGGGGGGGCGTACGTGTGTCATGTCTTCTGTACCCTAGTAAATTGCATTTATTTCTTCTGATCCTTCTCTAATTAGTCTTTATCTTTATTGAAATGCAGGACCCCAAAAAATAATACATTTCCTTTAAATCTATATTATTTTATTTTATTTTATTTTTTTTCAGAACCGATACCTGGGTATGTGTTACCAGGTAACACGTGTTACTTTCTCCTTACTTTATGCTCATGCCTCAACTGATACAGATGATTGAAAGAGTTGGAGGGAGGGGGGGAAAGCTTAAACCCTAATCTGACATTTAGTTTTCTGTCAGAGCAGCCGCTGAACTAGCTCACCCTGCAATTCTGTACTCTTCATACTGGACATAAAGGAAGCAGTGACTGCAGTAAGGCACTCAGCTAAGGATGAGGGAAGGAAAATGCAGGAGAGTGAGACTGAGAGTGAAAGAAGCAGCTTGCCATAAAACCAAAACAACAACATTCAGGTCTGTTCTGCTATTATAACTTGACATCTTTCTCCTTCAGGCTTGTTAGTGATCTTAATTGTCAGGTGTGTGACCGGAGCTGAGCTTTACTGAAAGATAGAAAAGAAAGCCTTACAAACTCTTTAATTTTGGGTATTACTTGTTGATAGCGTTTCCATTGTGTCGAATACCTCACAAATATGTTAATCAGTCCTCCTTTAACTAATTCTTATAAATTGATGATTTTTTTAAATATATATATTTTTTGATAATTTTCTGATTATCCCTTTATGGTTTTGATCCACAGTCTGTAACTTTGCAAATGACTCCTCATCTATTCGTTTATGTAGTAAATTGCACTATTTTATACTTTTTCCAGGTGTAATAGAAGTTCCGGAGCTGCAGAAGCGGAAATTTAGCTTGCATAGGAGGGTGTTGCAGAGAGTTACTGAGATTGAATCTAGGCTTATTTACCTTCTCAAGCTTTTCAGAGTTGAAATAGTGAAATCATAATTACAATTACTTTGGAAACAAAAAGGTGGAGGGATGATCTCCAAACAAGTCTGGCCCTAATGTTTGGCGAGAACCATAAATTGGAGATAAACTTGTTTTCTCTCTTTGCAGAGCTAGTGTCTTTGATTTGTCTTCTAATCCTTATGTACAACATCAGTCTGTTTGTGTGATTATGAGTTTGATTCTATAACTACAGTTACTGGGACAACCATACTTTTAATATACATATGCCAGTAATCTGATATTACCTGTGTGTTCAGCAGCACTCTATTTTGTGCTCCACATTTCTCAGCTTTTCTTCATACCCTTTTTGTTCAGTGGCAGCTAGTGTGCACTGTCAGTAAGGTCCTGTGTTACGTATGCTTTTTTTTTTTTCCTTCCTGTCACTCTCAACTGATAATCCTCCAGTTTATAGAAAAGTGCTTCATAATTAAATTGTGTGTGAATTTGCACTTTGTATGACTATACTTTACCCCATTACCATTGCTTGAACTTTCAAAGTCATCCAAGTCTTTTGTGTGTCCTAAATTCTTCCAACTTCCAACCTATATTCTTCTAACTTCCAATCAATTCTTCCAACCTTTGTAGTAAGTCTAAAAACTTTGTGTCATCAGAAAATTGTATTAGAAATGTTTGTGTGTGCCAAGGTAATAAATGAAAATATTAAATCAGACCAATCTCAAGGTTGATCCATGAAGAGCTCCTGTAATAATCTTTCTCTAGCCTGGTAATTCTTCTTTCAATGTAACCAAGTGTCTGTTTTCAACTTTAACCAATTTCTTTCCCACCCTATCTGTCTGCTTGAAGATGGTCAATAAATACCCATGAAATACTACATCAAATACTTCCCTGAAACCGATTAGTCCTGCTGTATCATTATTCTCTAAAAACAGGACAATGCAATAATTCTCAAAAAGAGAAATCAATAGAAATCATAATATATTATTTTTAGATAATAATAATTTAACAATAAATTATTTTTATAATTATTTAAAATTTATTATATTTATTATTTATATAATTATATATAATTTATATGTATTTTATGTATATATTATATGTATATATTTATTATATTTATAATTTATATATATTACTTATATATTATATAAAATTTATTATATTATTATTTAATAAATTATTATTATTATTATAATGAATAGAAATTATAATTTCTAAAAAATCATGTTAAACTATATACCCTTGTGCTTTTCATTCTGTCTTTATCATCTCCAAAATATGTTCTAAAGCCCTGTTTATTATTGCGATCAATGTGCCTGTAGTTTACTTGAACACAATTTTGTCTTTCTTAAACATAAACATCACATTGCCTTTTGTCCAGTCATATGTTGTTCGTAATGTGACAAATTAGAAATCTGTGTTGAGAGGACTGGCAGTTCTCTCATTGTTCCAGAATAGCAGCTACCTTCCTCTGTTATGAGCACTTTTGTTTCGCATGCACTGAGATCTTTCCCACAGAACTGTGGGAAAGTATTTATTTAACTTTGGACCCAGATTTAGATTATCCTTAACTGTCTTTATAACTATCCAATTGGTAATGCATTGATTTTCCATGGAATCTTTCTTTGTTCTGGTTCTATCATTTTTGTTTCTTTTTCAAGGGCTAACTCAAATTGAATTTTGGTGATTTTTTTTTTTTTGGTCATTTTAGCCCTGTATTTTTCAAATACAAAATCTTACTTTCTTTGCTGATCAATGTTCACAGAATCGCAGAATCTCCTCCTCTTAGTTCCTCCTGAACTAAGGAAATCCAGAGCCAGTCTATCCTAAGTCTCATCAACAACTAATATTTTCCTTTGAGTACAATTTTTACCAGCACTTGAAGTCTTCTGGCTTGCCAAACTTAACCTAAAGTTTTGCACCTGTATGTTCCCATGTAGATGCTACAGAGGACTAGCAGGGAGGGACACTTGTGCATTACATCTCAGTTAAATATGCACACACAGTATGCGTGCACTAACATTGCATTAGATTCAAAATTCTAAAACTTCATTTTGTTGTTGCTTATTGGTGAGTCTGGTGGAAAACTGGAAACGAACATTGCTTCCTGTAGTTCACCATCTGCAAGCAAACCGATTATTGCTTCCATTGCTATAGAACTCAGCTCCTGGTCAGCTGGAGATCACCCAGAATAGTTTGCTTTATTCACTGTCCAGGGCTATGCATATCTGAAGGTTTTGTGTAGCAGCTAAAGAGGCTAAAGAAGACTCTAAAACACATTGTGGTGTGCAAGATATTTAAATTGCTAAAAATAAGTAAGATTAACCATCAGTTGAACCACTGTAGTTCACCTTAAGCACTGCACTGATATCAGATTAGCCATGAAGAAGGAAGGGAGAGCTGTCTCATGTGATGGACATATTTGCAAATACTGAGTTCTCACATTCTAGTTCTTCTAAAGCATCTTCTGTGTCTTCTAGTGCATGTTACAGAAATTTTATTGTTTTTACAAAAGTTCATCTGTAAAACATAAATTGCATAAAATGGGATAAATGGCACCTGAAAATAGTTTTACTTTAGATCACATTGTTAATGTGATAGCTGAAAAAAAAAAAAAGTATTTTTAAAGAGCACATTTTAAATGTTAAGTAGCTCCTTTTACAACATAAAAATTATCATACTTGACCTTCCACATTTACTTACACTGCTGACTGATGGCCGTATGCTGTTAATCTTTCACCAAATGCCAGAAATGATCTGAAATCTATTTCAGGACAACTATTTTATGTTTACTTACATTTGCAACATATTCAAAAAGAGATTTAAACAATAAAAGGTTGATTGAAGTTATTAATGTAAACACACTACCATTCATTAACATTCTGATACAAGTATTCAGAGCACTTTAAAAAAAAAAAAAAACTTAATTGACTTGAGATACTTCCCTACTGATAGCTGAAAAGGGCATCGATGTTTGCGTCTCTTTGCAAATTGTATTTCTGCAGTGCCATTTATTTTTATGTAGCATAACTGAAATGAAATATAACAATATTCTAACCAGTGTAAGTCATAAACTAGAAAAAAATAAATGTCTAAAGCAAAAATCTGAAAGGAGGAAGTGACTCAGTGTTTTAAAGAAAGAGAGAAAAATACAATTCCCTGACTGAAAATGAAGGATAGAGAATTGCTAACACAACTGAGGCACTGGAACAAGCTGTCCAGAGATGTTGCGGATGCCCCATCCCTTGAAGTGTTAAAGGCCGGGTTGAATGGGGCTTTGAACAACCTGGTTTAGTGGGAGGTGTCCTTGTCTATGGCAGGGAGGGGTGGAATTAGATGGTCTTTAAGGTCTCTTCCAACCCAAACCATTCTATGATTCTCTGATCATAGAAGTGGAAGGGAAATCTGGAAATGTCTTTGGAGATGGAAGTAGGTTTAAGAAAAGAGACCAACGATGAAAAATGTTGTTTGTTCTCTTTTGGTTTAAGCTGCAAGAAGTTAAACTTTGGCCTGAGAAAATTTATTTTGTTCTGAAGAGAATGAATGTATGAATAAAAGCAGATTTGTACTACTAACATATCAAGAAGAGTTCATTAAGACATCTAACAGAGCAATTTGCATAGACCTAAAACTCATCAGAGCCTCTTGAAGACAAATGGCACTGTCTGAGTAGCTGTTCATCGTTAAGCTTCTTCTGCAGGCTTTATAGTTGCCTTGAAGACCATGAGAGACAGTCATGTAAAATATTTGTAACCAATTTATTGCAACCTTAAGAGTGGTTTTACATTTTCATTTGTGGGTTAAACAGACCTACTGAGCAATCAAAACCAGCTTTTTATGAACATCTGGTTGAGTGCACATTTTCATTAGAGAGAAATCTGGGAACTGCTGTTTATGAGGTAAATTACAGTACAAACATCAAGTTAGCAAAAAGACCCTTTGAAACGTATATGTAAATTCTGAAATCTTCACTAACTTTAAAAGAGCTGTACCTAACGGTATCTATTATTAATGTGTGGGGTTGGTTAATAAATAAAGCCTGTCCTTGATGTAACAGTATTGAACATAAGTAGCTAGAACTGTGCTTTTTCTATCAGCAAATCGATTTTCTGAAAAATATAAATTTAAGAGGGAGGAGGAATGGGACACAGACAAACCACAGGCCTGTGTTTCATATGGAAAATGGTTTTGGTCAGGAAAAAAGCCTTCTTCCCCTGTTTTACTCTTCCACTTCAGCATTTTTAAAACAAATGTTTTTGCTTGGCCTCAGAACCCCCCAAAATCATTATTCACTCAACTCTATGTGCAGCCGTCATCAAATACCCTTTATTTGACAGTGCACATTCCCATTAGTCATTGAGCCCAGGAGTACCCCAGGTTTCTTCATGCAACAATAACTCCAAGTATCAGTCAACAATTCCTGGCAAAGTCTAACTCCATTTGGCAAATGATGACTTGAAGTCAGTGTGATTCATGTTTTCGTGCCCACATTGTTATACAACAGCAATACACTATACATAAAGAAAAACTTTCAGATCTTTAGGCGTTCCTTAGAGATATATCACTAACACTGGTTACAACAGAAAAACAAACAAACAAAAAAACAACAAAATAACCTTTTTGTCTGATTCCTATGCTGTTCATGACAAACTGGGACTGGGTAGAACTGGAAAATTCTAGTCTAAAAGTTCTGTAACATCAAGACTTTTAAAAACTATATTCACTCCTTCCTGGAGAACTGACTCTGGCAAAACTAAAGCAGCAATTTAGAACTACAGGAGTGATCTTGTGAGCTTTTCATGTTTGAAATATATAACAGTTACAAAATAGCTATATAAAGAAAATACTATACTAGGCTTTTTTAAAATAACATATATTTATTTCTTTGCAAGAGGATACAATACAAAACAGTGAAATTGGATTTTCTTTTAAAGTAATAATAAAAAATATTAAGATTATAACAATAATAATAGTAATTAAATTTCTGTCTTAATTTTCTTTCTTTTTTTTAATTCATTTTTTACTCCTATTTGTAATCAAAAATTTCAATAGTCTGATGACTCATGCATATTGATCAAGGTATTTTTCACTCTACAGTGGTACAAATACAGCAGACACAAGAAACACAGTGAAAGTTTTCTATAAACAGCTAGCTGTAGTTTAATTATTTGTCTAAATGAAAATCAAAAAAATGAAGCCTGTAGACTCAGTTATGTTTTTCTTATGGGTGATTCAGACTGTGCTCACCCAGACATTTAAGGCATCAGACATTCATAGTTTAGGCCTCTTCACAAAGAAGTCTAGTGGTGTGAATACACATCACACATTTTTTCAAAAAAAACTACTGTGCCACCCTTTCTTCTGCAGCTTCATTAAGGAAGACAAAAGGAAATTTTTTCATATGTAACAAATATATCACCTGATGTCTTAGCATGAAGGAGAATTGGCTACATTGACAAACACCTATTTAAAGATTTTAAAGCTTCCCTAGTGCACTTCAAAGTAAAATTGTGACAGCTGGTATCAGGGAACAATTCCACCAGATTCCCAGGGCTTTGCATATCCATGGCAGTATTACAAGAGCATAGTAGAATAGTTCATCAGATTCACAGCTGTAGCTTTACTTTTCTAGATATATGAGATATTCTTCTGGGTAAAACAGCAACATGGAAATATGGTAGACTGATGAAGGTTAGCTGCCTCTTATTATATATTCTAGGCTGTGAATGTTGCATCTAATGTGTGTTTATTTTCAATAAAACAGAAAAATAAAGTTAGGTTTACCCTATAATTAAGCTCAGGTTTCCCCATCAATCCTGCAGAAATTAAAACTCTGTTGAAGAAAAATGAATGCAAATACGTAAATGAAACCAAATATTTAGAGGCAATACAGATTTCTTCAATATTTCTAAAATCAGTGCTATTGGAATTTAAGTTGATTTTTCACTTACTAGAATATGATTTACATTCTTTAATTAATATTCCTCCTACCATAACTTTATTAAAAAGAAAAACACAAGGGAATGTCAGAAAAGTTCTCACTCAGAAAAATAATGATGCCAACTGTCAATTACTGCTTTAGTATGAAATATCTTGAATTCTTCCCAGTATTGATTAACTGGTCTTGCATAGGTAACAGTACTGTGTACTTGGATTACATCTAGAAAGATCGCTACTCCTTTTCAGTTAAATAAGAATCATATATTACTGCAAATGTCCAACATTCAGATGTCTCTACTAGTCCCTGATCTGTTTGCTGACGCAGATGTCTCTGACAGCATCTATAATTTTGATGCACAGAGAGGGGTATTGCTAGATTTCAAAATACCACACCCACATTTTTTTCCTTTTTTTAAATTTTTTTTTAGAAAGACGAATCTTTAAAAAGTAAATCTTATTAAAAGAAGGAAAGAACCTAATAATTTAGATGAATCAATATATATATATATACACATAATATAGCTGACTGAATTAATTTACATTGTATATTTGTTTCACAAACACCCAAGTTTCTACATCTGTATAATGACTCTGCCTTTCAGGCTGGTGATACTGGGGAGCTGCCCCATGAAGCTGAGCTATTTCTTCAGACTAAGTTTGCTGCCATCATTCTCTGTACAGTGGACAATCTTTACAGTGGCCCATCAAACCTAAAGTTAGTGATATACCAAGTATCCAAACTAAACCAGCCAGATCAGTCAGGCATGGGGGACAGCTGTCGGCTTGATACAAAATGGCATGGCACAACTAAAACAGCCACATTCACTTATTTTAGCTCAATAATTTCCTGGAACATGTTATATACTTGAGTTCCTCAGGGCTAGCTGTGTTAACAGAAGTCTTTGATTATATAAAAAAAATGATAAAGTCAGTTTATTACCTGTCTCAGTTGTCTTTTTTTTTTTTTTTTTTTTGTGGAGACTGATTCTTGCATACAACATTAACTACCTCTTAACCACTCTAAACTCCATACAAGTCTCCAGAAAAATAGTTCTTTTATGTATCTCATTCTCAATTTATACACAAAAATAAAGATGAATGTCTGTTGTCTGTTCTCCCTGAAGTATTGAATGCAGCTGGATGGAAAACAAGATTTCCATCTTATGATAAATGTCAGCGTTCTGGCATTTGTTTTCAGTTCCTGACATGAACAAAACAGGCTTTCAAGTGTTTTGGGGAAGAAAAGGGAGAAAGGGTCAGTTTCAGAGGAGGAGCTGATACTCATATTATACATGGAATTTGTAGGTTCAAATCTATTCCTTGGGGACAAGGGACTTCAAGCCTTATCTACTATATCTTCAGTGAAAGCAAAAACTTTCTATTGGGTAATTATCTATGGAGTTTTTCTCATAAAGTCCATCCCAGATCCAAGAAATCTTCTCAGGCAAGCTTTAGCTGACATCACTATATGTTTATGAAATGTATCAGTATGAAGGAAACTGGTTTTTGATGAAAAATTTTAAATAAAAAATTTTACCTCAACCATCAGTTCTGAGCCCCAGCAACAGTGCATCCCAAGCCCATGCCTAGTCCAACCTAGCATGGGCAATTCCAGGCTTAGGTGATGGAGGAAGACCTGGGAAGTTGAGGCAATATTCCTCAGAAGATGAGGGATCCCATTTCCCCAGACTAATGGAAGAAGAAACCATGTTAGGGTTAGAGTTACTGCTTGTAGTTATTATTGCCTAAAAGAAGGGGAAGAGGTTAAATGATCCCATAGTGAGGCATTTAAGACATTCACCTACTGTTGTTCCTCTCTGTGTTAAGCCATAAAAGGTGGCTGTATGGAGGTCTGTCACTGAGATCAAGCTATAGGAAATCAAGACTGATTTCTTTTGTCTCACTAATGTTCCCAGTTGTCTCTCCCATTAATCAAATGAGTGAGTATAGCACATTCTGCCTCTCTAGTATTCAATGCTACCTTCTTGTTTCCTATTACTCACTGTCTGTTGTGTAAACAATAGTTAATCCAAGTAAGACGAAGATTTCACATATTTTTGGTTAAAAAGGAGAAAAAGAAAAAGACATTTTGTAGTAGGATGTCATTTTTAAATAAACATGAAATATGGTTTCAGTAAGTGGCACTGCTACAAGATTCACAGATTCACAGATTCACAGATTTCTCTAGGTTGGAAGAGACCTCAAGATCATCGAGTCCAACCTCCGACCTAACACTAAGTACTCCACTAAACCATATCCCTAAGCTCTACATCTAAACGTCTTTTAAAGACCTCCAGGGATGGTGACTCCACCACCTCCCTGGGCAGCCCGTTCCAATGCTTAATAACCCTTTCGGTAAAGAAGTACTTCCTAACATCCAACCTAAAACTCCCCTGTCGCAACTTTAGCCCATTCCCCCTCGTCCTGTCACTAGGCACGTGGGAGAATAGACCAACCCCCACCTCTCTACAGCCTCCTTTCAGGTAACTGTAGAGAGCGATGAGGTCGCCCCTGAGCCTCCTCTTCTCCAGGCTGAACAAGCCCAGCTCCCTCAGCCGCTCCTCGTAAGACTTGTTCTCCAGACCCCTCACCAGCTTGGTCGCCCTTCTCTGGACTCGCTCGAGCACGTCCATGTCTTTCCTGTAGCGAGGGACCCAAAACTGAACACAGTACTCGAGGTGCAGCCTCACCAGAGCCGAGTACAGGGGCACAATCACTTCCCTCGACCTGCTGGCCACACTGCTTCTTATACAGGCCAGGATGCCGTTGGCCTTCTTGGCCACCTGAGCACACTGCTGGCTCATATTCAGCCGACTATCCACCAATACTCCCAGGTCCTTCTCGGCCAGGCAGCTTTCCAGCCACTCATCTCCCAGCCTGTAGCTCTGCTTGGGGTTGTTGCAGCCCAGGTGCAGGACCCGGCACTTGGCCTTGTTGAACTTCATGCAGTTGACCTCAGCCCATCGCTCCAGCCTATCCAGATCGAAGAAGCAATATATATGTAAAAATTCATTTTGCTTTATCTGCTAATTTTGGACACATACAATATTTTGACTAACATATGAGGGTTAGCTACTAAGTAGTGTGAGAAAATGGGGGAGACAATGATTTCTTGATCTTTTCAAAAGTTTGGAATAGGACATACTTGGCCACATGAAATAGTCAGACTAATTGGAAAATAAAGCAGGTTGACTTGTTCTCTCTTGCGATCTCATAGCGTTGTTCCATTTAGACAAAGGAAATAACTGGACACAGCTTTGCTTGATTCCCCATTAGGTATTTTACAAAAAAAGACTGCTAAAAAAACCACCACGATCACTTTTCTCTTTAATCTGTAGAAGGCAAATGAAATTCATATAGGCCAAACCTTCTGCCCAGGCAAACCAAGGTCCCTGATAAAATACAAGATCCTAATTTTATTTACAAAACATTGTCTTGAACAATTTGGTGAACTCAAAAGAAACTTGATAAGTATTTTTTCTTCACTGACTCAGCATTACATCAGTGACAGAAGTTTCAGACAAAAAAGCTTTGTTAAGCCTGGCAACAAACTCCCAGTGGCAGATAATAGCAACAGTGAGCTATCAGCTCCTGAGGCAGCACTTGGGAATCAAATTATTTCTAGGTTTCTCCAAAACTTTAAAGGGTTCTTCAGTTTTCAGGTGATTCGATTGTTTTCAGCAAAAATACTCAGTTTTCAATAGGTGTTATATGTTTTTCCACAACCATAATACATGGTATATATATGGTATATCCTATAGATATACTTCAATTTCTACTTCAATTATTAACAGGGAAAAAAAAAAAAAGGAAGGAAAGGAAAGGAAAGGAAAGGAAAGGAAAGGAAAGGAAAGGAAAGGAAAGGAAAGGAAAGGAAAGGAAAGGAAAGGAAAGGAAAGGAAAGGAAAGGAAAGGAAAGGAAAGGAAAGGAAAGGAAAGGAAAGGAAAGGAAAGGAAAGGAAAGGAAAGGAAAGGAAAGGAAAGGAAAGGAAAGGAAAGGAAAGGAAAGGAAAGGAAAGGAAAGGAAAGGAAAGGAAAGGAAAGGAAAGGAAAGGATAAAAGAAAGAATAAAAGCATAAAGTTTGATTAGGACGAGATCAAGCCTCAGGATACTGGCAATGTTTCAGTCCTTGGCTTACAAATTCCTATGGAGTCATGGGGAAATGGCCAAAATAAAAGATTTTCTTTAGCACTTATGTGGACTGATTAGAGTGCAAAGAAAAGAAACAACATTCAGCACTTATTTAGTCCTGGGTAGTGGATTAATGGCATTAGAGGAGAACCAACAATCACCTCACCGAAGAGGAAAGCACATCTCACAGCTTCTGCTACTGCTACTTTACAAGTCATCTTCCACCCCAGTTCTTTTGCAGCTGCAGGTTTGACAGATGAGTGATAATGAAAGTCCAGATAGCGCACAGAACAGACTGCTGCTCGAACAGCACTAAAGCACTTGCCAGGTGACTCTTGAAAGAGGTCATACTTACAGTCCTTTGATCATTTCATTTTTAACAGAGCAAGTAGAGTAAAGCTGGGACACTTTCAAAAGCATACACCTTGATTTGCTAGACATCCCTTTTTCCTCACTCCCTTTTCCTTGCTATTGTTCTTTGTGAGACAGGCTACATATATTAAACTTTGATAAATGACAAATATATCTTGCTGTTCACAGAATGACTGTAGCATTAAGTTCACCTCCACAGCAATATCTAACTGTCTGTCAGATAATTTATCAACAATAAATTCATAGGAAATTTCATACAACTAGATATACATCTACACACACACATATTAAAGACACATACACCTAGTTAGACAAAATGTTTTACAGGATTGTGTCCCTTGTTTATTTTCATAAGCTTTAGAGATTTGACCCTTCTGTCAAGATTCCAGTATTTAGAGATCCAGACCACACTTTCATAGTTTGGATAGGATATATTCATGTTATGCTTGACTGCTTTGCTTTCCCTGGCAGACTGAATGTATTCACTTATATTTTCCAAAGGGTGGTGTCATTTTAATGCTTGATTAATTTTATTTAGTAGTTTACATTTGAAACAGTGTGCAAACCTTAAACCTCCCCGTGTCCTCATGAGAACTGAGAGGAAATGTTATCTCCACTTTTCATGTAGGGAAAAAGAGTTTTCACACACACCAATCAAGTTGCAGTGGCCCAGTAAGTTACTGCCCATCTTTTAATCCCTGGTAATAATGTGAGACCCATAGAGACCTTCTTAATAATTATTTAATTGTCAGTAAAAGCAATCTAAATCAAGGTACCATTACTTTAGATATATCATAACCTAAAAGCACAGCACATGAAGGCAGTTGCAGAGCCTGTCATTATGTCATCCCACGAATTCACATTTGCAGAATGAAGTATGTAGACAGTTTTGAACAACAGTACCCAACTATATTGTTCAACTTACCTCTGGAAATAGTCTAACCTAAACTACTGGACTTTGCACTGAAGCTGCTGAGCATGTGCATACTGCATGTCAGTTTTGGTGCAAGTGAGCTCTGAAGAGAGATGGTGGCAAAATTCCAGAGGTTTGTAGTATCTTAAGGTTGTGCAGCAACTAGAATCTTAACTTGTTGTGATACAGAGTGCTATAGCTTTTCCCAAATACACAAAATTAATTATTCCTAAAGACAGAATCAGAGCCAACCAGTTTGGGTTTAATATTTCATTGCATGTACACCTTCAAGTTGATTCTATGTGAGTCAGGACTTCGCAAAGAGACAAAGTGCACATTTTCTAGTGCCTTCCAGTAAATTATATATATAAAAAAAAAACATTAAAAAAGTATAACTGAGTTTTCTTCCATTACAGTTTTTCTTGTGGAGAGGAAAATAAATCCTTTCCATGAAATTATTTTATAATTTACACAGCTACTTTAAAGCTATTTTAAAAAGACGGTGCAGTCCTATTTCTGGAAATGACAACAAGGATACAAGTTTGGCCTTCTACATAGTGATTTGTTACATGAAGAAAAAAAAGTGACATTCTGTTCTACAGAATTTTTATCAAAATTTATTTTTATATAGTAGCCTCTCCAGCTTGTGGGCTTATCTGTAAAGAATTTTCACAGTAAATAATCACCACAACAGTTTATATATGATGTATAAAACAATGGAGAGTAATTAAATAAAGCAAGGTAATATTATGTCTATATCTTACAAATAGATGTTTAAATAAGAAAACAAGTTCCTTGAGTTCTTGGAATAAGTGACACCTTTTGGAAGGACGGTGAGGGAAGGTACCACGACTGCATCTACAAATATGTTTGTCAATCGGTGACAAAATTAGATTTAAATTCCGACTTGAACAGAAATGTGAAATAAAGTCATATATATTTATGCCATGCGAAATACATGTAGAGGATAGAGTGCAATGCATATATTTTACAGTATAATAAATGAAGACAAAGGGGAAGCAGGCATTGCTTCACCATAAAACATACTGAGGATGGATGTAATAAGGCATTTGTAGAACACCATGTAAGAGGTAGAACATTTTTATGCAACTGAAAATTAAATGCCATCTAAAAGTACAGGACAGCCCCACAGCAAATTGACCATTAAAGAAATGCAACCAAAATATTACAGTTGATGAAACAACAGTAGAGCCAACAGTAGAGTCAGAAAAGAAGCCAGTCATAAAGCCCACCAGAACCATGCTTACGGTCGTCATGTTTTTGTTTGTTTGTTTGTTTGTTTTAGAAAAATACAACTATATATGGTTCCTACAATATATGTAGCCAAAAGATGGACTTTAATTTTAGGAAGGAGAATCAGGTGTACATGGAAGGGCCAGTAAAGAAGGATAAAATTCTGAAAGTAATTCCTGACTTCATGTAGGAGTAGGAGAAAGAGACAAATAAGATTGCTTTAAGACTTTAAAAAATTGCTAGTAAGGTTTAAAATAGTGGGGAGTTTGGGGGGATTTTTTTTCCCAGCATAAGAAAAATAAAAAATAAAATAAAATCTGAATTTACAGGACATAGATTATTCAAGGTTTAATATTTTTCAAGGTTTAATATTATTGTTTTATTTTTAGATTGGAAATTTAAAAGATGATATATTTGGATTTCATGAATATGCTGTCCAGATGCTGTCTTCTAATCCCTAATATTCTGTGATTGTGTGTGTGTGTGTGAAATTATTGTTTCATATATACAAGAAGAGGTTTTGTGTAAGAATTACACAGTATGAAATTTCATTTATTGTTTCATTTGTTGTTCTTCAGGAATGACCTGTACACAAAGGACAGCTAAACTCCACCACAAACATTCTCTCACTCCCCTACCTCAAAGGGAGAAGGGGAAAGAAAGTATGATGGGAAAGAAAAGGGCTCATGGGTTGAGATAAGAATAATTTAATTAAGGGGAAAATAAAGAAAACAAACAAACAAACAAAAAAACCCACCCACCACCAACAACCAACCAACCAACCAAACAAACAAACCAAGAACAACAAGCAAAGGCCATGCAGAATCAAAGACAGAGAAAAAAAAAATATTCGCTACTTCCCATCAATGAGCAATGTTTGGCCACATCTTGGGAAGGAGGGCCTCAATACATGTAAGTGGTTGTTCAAGAGGACAGATGTCTTCATAAGAAGATGTGCTCTGTTTCCTTCCCCTTTCCCACCTTTTATTGCTGACTGTGACATCATATGGCATGGAATATCCCTTTGGTTGGTTTAGGTCAGCTGCCCTGATTATGTCCCCTCCCCACCTCTTGCGTACCCACAGCCTACTAACTCTGCAGGGTGGTTGGAGAGAGCCTTCATGCTGTACCAGCACTGCTCTGCAAGAGGCAAAACATTGTTGTGATATCAGTGCTATTCTAGCTACAAGTGCAGAACACTATACAGGCTGCTGTGGGGAAAGCTAACTCCATCCAATCCAGTCATGTGATAAGGATTTCATAGAAGAAGAAAAGAGTATTTGAGACTGAAATAATGGAGGTGGAAAGAAACCTCTTTCAATTGCAAATGCATGCATTTAGGAATTAACAAATTCCGTTAAAAGCTGAATCCACCTGTTGGAGGAGGCAAGAGAGCCAATCCTGTCATATCTGTCAATATCATGTTTCAAAAAAAAAAACACACTATGATTCTGGAAACTCAAGAGTGAAGTATTTGTTGTAGATATAGTGAACTATTAATAACATTTCAGGGGACGTTGAGGTCATTCAGAATTCTGATTATAAATTTTGCTTATCAGTGAAGGAATCCTTGTTTCTTCATTCATTAAACCTGTTAGAAGGGAAATAATTTTTTTACTAGGCTGGCTGGCAGATTGCAGAGCCAATTAGGTAAGAGAGCAAAATATATTTATATATGCATGAGTTCAAATAAGCTTATGTTTGCTTTTCCTGTAATGCACAGTGGGTGGATGTGAGTCAACTTCAGTCAGATGATCTGGTCAACTTTAATTCTCCTTGTGTTTACTAACACAGATTTCAAGTTTCTGATTGCATATTGCTCTTTCCACAGAACTCCTGCCTCATTCAAGGCACACAATGAATAGTGGTTCTGAATGAGCAATTGCAGTATTTAAAAATGGTTTTCATCTTCAGTCAGTGTGTATTTCCTTATACTATTTAAAACTCAACATTCAAGTTTCTGCACTAAATACAGAAGTATCAATTTCCAACTGGGCTTCTTCAGTGTATGTTCATTCAAAAGAATGTTGCACAAAGATCAATCGATTTATCTTTTATAAAACTCTGTCAATGGATTTCATGTGTTTCAGAGTCTGAGTTACTTGAAAATCAGAAAAATCATCAGTTACTTGAGAAAATATTGTGGGTTAAGCATCAAGATTCCAGACTACTTCTATAGCCACAAAACTTCCTGTTTTGTGGATTACAAATTTCCCAGATTTCTAACAAGCAAAGCAACAATCCTTTGTCCAATAATGCTAGGTATTATAAAACTATGATTCATTCGATACAGTAGTCTCCATTCTTCCTGAAGAGGCAGCACTCCTGGGAAAGATTACAAAATAAAACAAAACAAACAATCAAAACAAGTAATCTTATTGCATCATTTCCTATTTTGAGTGTTTTCTACAGAAATGTAAAATTCATAACGTGTATATATATATAAATTATCTAAATCTTAACTGGAGTTCTGGTAAGCATTTTTTTTTCCTTGAAGCTAGATAAGGAAATTGTGATTCTGCAAAATTTCTCTAGAAATATTTTGTATTGTGTTTAGAATGCCTTCACTAATTGACTATAGACGGCTAATTTTAAATGTGAGAAAATATTTGAATTTTAAACAAAGAATCAGTAACATATTAAGTACAAGACACATTAATAGTAGTTTATCATTAGTTAACACTTTAAGTCCACATTAATCTTTGCGCCTCAAAACTCATTTCCATTGGGAAATCAGTTGAGCTGGGAAATTAACAAGAATCACTGAGATTCAGAGCTATGTAATGTTGCTAGTAAAAATACTAAATTTAGACATGATATTTTTTCAGATGTTGTCTGGGCAATATGCCTACTTAGCATTCAGCATGAACAATGGATAAATGGGACTGATCAATATTTTCTGTCAAAACAGTTCCTCTGTATAATTGTTTTTTGATTAAACACACTTTTTTCATGAAGCATATGGTTTTCATAGAAAGTGGTTTTTTTATTTTATTTTTTTCCTGATGAAATGAGTACATGAAATACTCAGGTTTAGATTCTATGACAGAATGCAAAAATTAGGTAAGTTTCATCATGAATCAATTTGTTAAGTTTTAGTTCAGTTTATTTTTTCGTCACAACTCAGAGTTCAGACAAAAAAAATCTGATATTTTCTGTTTGCTGGAGAGAGAAAAACATAATAATGCCTTTATTTGATGTGAAAGATAAAACTTTATGAAATGGTAGCCACTGATGGGCATTATTTATTTTTTTTTTTTCTTTTTTTTTTTCAGGATATTCTCAGTCCAGTAAGAGTTTGTACCATATGAATGACTTACAGAATCATTGTCTTTATCTACTGAGAAATGTCTTAGTTTGAATGTACTGATACAGTCAAGAAAAGGCAGGGAAGTCTTTCTTCCCTGAAGCACATCCACGTATTCAGTACCTTTACCGAAATTGTCTGTGAGTGATTCCCCAACTGTCTAGATTTTTTTCATCAGTATACAGTTCAAATGCCCTACAGATGTCTGAAAACAGCAGGATGGATGTAGAGTGGAGTTTATCATGTAGAAAAAGAAAGCTGTTTTGACATGTCTGTGTTCAATCAAAGAGGGAATCCTTCTAGTGAGAAAAAGCACTTGTTCAGGTAGAATGAATTAGCCTGCTATTGCAAGCATGTTAACCCTGGGAATTTGTGTGGGGACAATCACAGCAATAAATGTGGATCTAACTGATTCTGTTCTTTTTGAAATGAGTTAAATTCCTCATACAGAAGAGTGTAACACACACACAAAAAAGAGATTCCTCCACCACCAGCACCACCCAATCCTCCCTCCCCTTTTCTTACTAGTTTAGATATCACAAGCGATTTCCAAATTTCAGTTCAGATCTAGGATAATTTTAGAAGGAAAAAATAAACAAACAAACAAACAAATATATCCTTAACTTACACATTCTGACTGCCGTCATACAAAGTTTACTGGTAGACTTGGCAGTGCTAGGTTGGACTTGATCTTAGAGGTCTTTTCCAACCTAAATGCTTCTATGATTCTATGTCGAGTGCACCCTCAGCAAGTATGCAGATGACACCAAGCTGACCGGTGCAGGTGATAGAACAGAAGGAAGGGATGCTATCCAAAGGGACCTGGAAAAGCTTGAGAATTGGGCCCATGTGAACCTAATGAGGTTCAACAATTCAGAGTGCAAGGTCCTGCATTTGGTTTGGGGCAACCCCAGACATGACTACAGACTGGGAGAACTCATTGAGAGCATCTCTGCAGAAAAGGATTTGGGAGTTCTAGGGGAAAAAAAGCTTGACATGAGCTAGCATTGTGCGCTTGCAGCCTAGAAGGCCAGCTGCTTCCTGGGCTGCATCAACAGAGAAGTGGCCAGAAGGTCAAGGGAGGTGATTGTCCCCCTCTACTCTGCCCTTGTGAGGCCCCATTTGGAGTGCTGCATACAGGTCTGGGGCCCCCAGAACAAGAAGGATGTGGGGCTGTTAGAGTGGGTCAATAGGAGGGCTATGAGGATGCTCAGAGGGCTGCAGCACCTCTCTGAAAAAAGACTGAGAGAGATGGGGATGTTCAGCCTGGAGAAGAGAAGGCTCTGGGGAGATCTTATAGCGTCCTTTCAGTACTTAAAAAAGAGGGCTTATTAAAAAATAAAGATGGAGAGCAACTTTTTACTCAGGCAGATAGTGATAGGACAAGGGGGAATGGCTTTAAACTAAAAGAGAGGAGATTCAAATTAGACATTAGGAGGAAGTTCTTTACTCAGAGAGTGGTAAGCCACTGGAACAGGTTGCCCAGAGAAGCTGTGGATTCCCCATCCCTGGAAGTGTTTAAAGCCAGGTTGGATGGAGCTTTGGGCAACCTGGTCTAGTCAGAGGTGTCCTTGGCCAGGGGGTTGGAACTAGATGATTTCTTTAAGATCCCTAATAACCCAAGCCATTCTCTGATTCTCTGATTCTCTGATTCTATGTCCTCAGTGTATTCACATTATTTCTTCCTTTACCACTTCTCTCAAAGCTCAGATTTTATCTACATTTTTAAAGAACAATCTTTTCTCTTGAAGAAATCTTTAAGATTTTTTAAGACTAGCTTTAAGAAATCAGTGTAATAATGAAGTCTGCCAAGAATGCAAAAAAAATAAAATAAAAAAATTGCCAATTACTAAACTTTTATTTTAATTTTATTTTTTTCTGATAAATGCTTCAGTTGTTCACTATTAAAACTCAAGTAAATCCCACATAACAGTTGAAAATAAAAGTGCAAAATACATGACATTCTTTTAAATTTTATTAAAATAATATAAAAAGAGGAAATAATGGGACACTAGTAAAGACAGAATTTAAGAAAGAGCAAAAGCAGTTACTTTCTTTTCATTCCTAAAGGCAAGAGACCTGGAAAATGGTAGGAATTATTTAAAATTATTTGAATGCAATTAAAAAAAAAAAAAAAGACTCAGTACTGTGTATGATTGAAAGTGAGAAATTACTAGAGAAAAAAATTAAAAATAATACAAAATTATGTCTCTCTGAAATACACTAACCAACCCAAACTGTCCAAAAGGGATATTCCATAGTATATGACATGAAACAATAAAAACTTTGGGGGAGTTGGTTGGGGGTGAGGGAAACCCTTTTTTTTTTCTGGTTCTCTCCCCATCCCTCTGGGGGTTAGTGAACAGCTGTGTGGTTCTTAGCTGCCTGCAGGGATAAACCACAACAATTCACTTCACATAGTGATGAAGTTTATTAGCTCCATAATTTTGGACATCTGCCGTTCATTGCAGCACTGCTGTACAGTCTTTTAAGAACTGAAGAGAAAGAAGTCACTTGCTTTTGCTTAGCACATTGCTTTCATACTTAGGTAACTTCATATACACATTAAAATGTTGTGTTGTGAGAGGCAGTTATTTAAAATCCCATTAGAAATACCTTGATGTTTCAGCAACAAAGTTAGAAATAAGGGCTTACATCAATAAAATGGATTAGAGATTCTAACTGGCCCTTGCAAGTAAAAACACAGGTATAAACAGCCTTCAGAAAGTCAGCGATATGCTTGAGAAACTGATCTTTAAAGTCATAGGACCGTTTTTATGGGATCGTGGTCTCATTTTGTTGATAAACCTGCACTTGCTTTCAGACTTGAGTATTCAAAGAAAAAAAAAAGTGCATGAAGCTATGTTTTTCCTCAGATACTTTTAGATTAAAAACAAATGGCTAGGTTCAACTGCCAGGTTATCATCTATTCTTTCCTTTAAGCAGACTCATTTTAGATTTTACATTCCCTTACCAGTCCCCGAAACAGACAGATGTCTGCTCAGCACTGGTATTTACCTGAGATCCTTTGTTTCTAAGACTTCAGTGTTCTCTGCAGTGTATCTCAGGTTACATTTGGCTAGATAGGTCTCCCAACAAACAAGTGTCCCATAAGATACTTCTCAAACTGTGGGCACTAGACTAGCTCAGAATTAGCTCTATGAATTCTTGACCCTCCATTAAGACTGTTTTTGTCAACAGTGGGTGGGGGGTGGAGAGAGTTGGAGGGAAGGGTGAAGGAACTGATGTGTATATATATATATATTCATCTGCACTGAAGTAGGTGTGAAACAATATTTACAAACCAAAGAATGGTATATTTAAATCCCAGTGCTTTGAGGTAACATGCTTTCTTTTTCCACAGATTAGAGTATACATGCTAACAGAGCCAACCACTAGATTTTACTGACAGATGCCTACTAGTATCATTACATCTCAGCTGTTATTTCTGCTGTTCTTTGCAGCCCATCTTCCACACTAGAAGTGGAGGATGGATACCTTATTCTCAGCTGACAGTCCTTATACATACCTTAGAGGAAAACAAAATAAGGACAAGAAGGTCTGATCAAATGAATTGTATGCAAGTTATGGAATTAACCTCTGACTTCAGTGTGAGTCTGATCTATGTGAGTCTAAAAAAGAGCATCTCCTTGGTGAAACCACTACTTTCCACTGCTCCAGATTGATTAGTTTCAGCTCACTGCAACACATTTTTATTTACAACTCATTGCTGCTTATCCCTGTCCAAAGCACGTACATGGTATAAATGTAGAAATTATTGGTATGTAGCATCTTAAAATTTTGTTCCTGAACCAAATCATGAACAGACCTCTTCTATTACCCTGTGCCATCCCTTTTGCTTGTCCAGGATTCCTCACCCAGCTAAGAGAATTTGTTTTTAGATACTGCGGCATTTAAAACAAAAATAAAAACAAAAATCTTAGATTGAGTTTTGACAACAAAAGTTGCACACTACCACATAACCAAAGTGCGTGCAATGTCTGGCCCTTCCGTTCTCTTGCCTTCAGTTGCCAGGAGATGTTGGCAGAACCTCCTAACCCTTTGGGCTTGTCTCCACCTGGACCTCCAGCAAAACTCTTCTCACTTTTAGCTAACAGGTGTCAAAGGCATACTCCATAATTTAGACAATGGGTTTGCAATGTACAAGTTTTCTTAAGGGATTATGACAGCTTTAATAAGTTCCTTTTGAAAATTCAGTGAAGAGTTGATGTGCAGATTCAATGGAATATCACTGAAAGCCAGGTAGACCCCGAAATAATTTGCATCATGTAAAAAGCCATTTTATTACTTTTATGGGGTATTAACCAATTAGGATTCATGACTGCATAATAAGGAAGGTGTGTAGTACCAAATAGGAGATTACCCTGCACAAATACAACCTGTCTTCAGCCTGCACAGAATTTGCGTTTTCTAAATTATTTCATAAATCCTGTAATTTTAAGACAATGAAACTCATCTTCTCACATGTAACTCATCTCTCTTATGCAAAACATATTTCGTAAAGATATAATTTTGAGCTATCAACAGCATAATGCTTCATATATCATCTTAGACTCTCAACGTCTTGCTAAGAAGCTTCCTTCCTGCACATGTAAAGATGCCCCTTGTTCAAAGCTGTCTTGCTACACATTTGTACATATTTTCATATTTTGTGTTGTATTTGGGTAAGATATCACTAACATCTTGCATTTTTTTTAACCTTTCAACCTGGGGATTTAAGAGTGCTTTACATCCTTCATCCTTTACATCCTAAATGCTTTAATGTGATTTACAAAAATGACTTTTTTTTTTTTTTTTTTTTTTTTTTTTTACAAATAGTGTGATGGGAACCTGAACTGTCCAGATGACCTCTCTGAAGAGGAAAAAAAAAAAGACATTTTTTTTTCTTTTTCCAATTTCTCTGTTTGAGCCATTTTTACTATCCTCAGAGAACTCGAGAACTCAAGCCTAAGAAATGCACTGCCATACTATATAGTTTGTGCATTTTAGCATTTGCCTTCAGATGAGCTGGATGCGATATATAACTTGCCGATACTAGTCAACCTTCAGTTGAATTGTTGTTTCTTTAAATGTCTTACTTTCTCCATCAACTTTTGCCAGACTAATGTTTTCAGTGTCATCCGTTAACAAGCACAGTATATCTCAAACTAACTGTGATTTCTATATTGTACTTCCCGCATGTCCTCAAGCTCTCCTGAGTAAATTTCTTTAAGAAATTCAATTTGAATTAAAGGGTGAGAAAGGGAAAAATGAGCTTTGTCAAAACCAAATCTCTGGAGAAGAATAACCCAAAATGTGTTTAAAAGAAAACTCTGAAAATTAACAGGAAAAAAAGATCAAAAAATCCAAATTAGTTTTAAAATCAGAATTAATTTACACTCGTTTCCACTCTCATGAAATATAGACTTGCCACAAAAAGGCATTTGACACAGTGTGACTAACTATGACATATGGTACTTATTTAAGAACACCTGCATCACTTAAACATTACTATAAAGATATTGGCAAATGAAAGGGCAGGACTCAACAAACAAACTAGCTGTCAGGGCCCTGAGGACATTAACATTACCGTGGTCCTGCCTGGAGCTGTGTTGGATCCTGGTTGCCGTTATTGGGCCCATTTCTGACTCTCATCCTCAGGCTGCTGTCCTGTCTTGGCCTCAGTCCATCCTCATGCCCAGGTAGGTGCCTCATGACTGGGGCTACCCTGCTGACCTGCATCTGCTCAGCTCCTGACTGGGGTGGTTGGATGTGCCACAGCTGCAAGGTTCTGCCCTGCTGCCCTGGGGGTCCCCGACAATCATGGCCCTCAGGGAGCCCCTGGACTGTGCAGAACTGATATATATATGGGAAAAGGTGGGACAGAGATTACGATAATAGTTACATACACATAGCTAGACTAACTGCTCGTTAAAGACAGAGCCATCTAAACATTTAACAGTTAAACACTAAGGGCTAAGGAATTCAGTATGAAGCACAGAGGTATAACTGGAACTGGGACCAGACAAAGAAGATGAGTTTTTGCAAACAGTAAACAGCATTGAGTAGACTCTCAAGGACACTTTGGAGGGCAATTACGTTGCGTGGGTCTCATATCATTAGGATAACACCACAGGGAAACACTTTTCATTGGCAGAGAGATAGAGATGACTGGTCTAAAAATGAAGGAAGGGAGATGTGGGAATTAAACCGTTTCTGTTTCCAGGTCTTAGGTACTAGAATCCACAGCTTCTAAGAAACATATTCACTTCCATTGGCTGAAAAGACATTTAATATCATGCACATATATGCAATAATAGGCAGAATCTTAGTAACAATACATTCTTCTTCCTATTCAGTTTGCGCATATAGATGTTGGATACGAGCTCTTTACGGGTTCTGGTAAAGTGACCTAATACATTTTAGCTATAGCCCATTGTTGTGGTTTAACCTGGCAGGTAACTAAGCACCACACAGCCATTCACCCCCACCCCGCACCCCTCAGTGGGATGGGGTAGAGAAAAGGGAAAAAAAGTAAAAGCTTCTGGGTTGAGATAAAGACAGTTTAATAGGACAGAAAAGGAAGAGAAATAATAATAATGACAATAATAATAATAGTAATAGTAATAGTAATAGTAATAGTAATAGTAATAGTAATAATAGTAATAATAATAATATTGTACAAAGCAAGCAATGCACAATGCAACTGCTCACCACCTGCTGACTGATGCCTAGCCTGTCCCTGAGCAGTGGTCACTGCATCCCTCCCCCCGCCCTCTTTCTTCCAGCCAGCCACCCCATATTAATTGTCCAGCATGGCATCACATGGTATGGAATATATGGAATATCCCTTTGATGAGTTTGGGTGAACTGTTCTGCTTCTGTCCCCTCCCAGCTTCTCATGCACCCCCAGCAAGGTGGTATGAGAAGCTGAAAAGTCCTTGACTTAATGTAAGCACTACTCTGCAACAACTGAAACATCAACATGTTATCAACATTATTCTCATCCTAAATCCAAAACACAGCACCATACCAGCTTCTGTGTGGAAAATTAACTCTAACGTAGACAAAACCAGGACACCAATACACCAATATATAGAATTCATGTCTACTGGGATTTAAAATGAAAGCAAACAGAGTGGAGCTTGGGTACAATTAAGCCTGTCCCTAGTAGAGAGGTTATGAGGAAATGAGTGGTAAGCTGTGTCCTAAAGATGTAGATTTCCATTCAATTAATATTAATATTCATCATTTCAATTCTGTTCTTTTTTTTTTTCTGAGACAATTTTTTTTTCCTGAGACAATTTTTTTCTGTCAGAAAAGTAATGAACAGCAACACAAACAACAGAGACTGTGGTTTTAACTTTGTGGTATTTTTCCTCGGAGTCTTGTTAGGATGGCCTTGTCATAGAGCACGGTAGGACTCTGAAGTACAAGGAAAGTAGTCTAGGCATGAGAGAAAGAAATAGAAACCGGGTAAAAAGACCGGTAACTTGGAAACTGATGGGTGGGAGTAGAAATGAAATTAAAACCCCAAGTCTGTAGTACTCAGATATTTTTTTTCCCTGGATCCCTATTGATTGACATTCTTAGGGGGCTAAGCTGTTGGCAGCATTCTGCTTTCCTTGCTTTCCTTTAGAGCAAAAGAATTCACAGACTTTCTAGGTACAAACTGGATTAAAAGCACAGAGAAAAAAAAAAAGCAATGTTTTCTGATGGATGTTTTTCCTTACTACAGCTTTCACTTGCTATAACACAAAGGGCAGGGTGCACAAGGTTATTGGAAATAAATGTCAGCTTAGTTCATACCAAGAGGGAGTACAAAGGATAATGCTGTTACATCCCTGCAAGTGAAAAAAAAATGGCATACACGTTTGCACCAGTGAATAGATGAAGAAATACGAAATGTTTAAGTACACAAAACAAGGAGACCTCTTGATCTGCAAGTCCTAAACTTTCCATATGTTTTGTCAAGAAGCCCATTTTTTACCAAAGTGCTTCTGCATCAAGATGCCCACATCTTTGATGTGATTTTTTTGACATAATGTGGTACAGTCAGTGAAACAGAAAGGTGAAGATTAGGCCACATCTTTTGAACCTATTAACTACCCAATGAAAAAACTTAAGGAATTTAAGTACCACATAGCCATTTGTTCACTCCCTACCACGTAGGATGACGGAGAGAATCAGAAAAAGAAGAAAGTGTGAGGAGTAGTAGTCTGAGATAAGGACAGTTTAGAAAGAGGAAGGAAGGAAGGAAGGAAGGAAGGAAGGAAGGAAGGAAGGAAGGAAGGAAGGAAGGAAGGAAGGAAGGAAGGAAGGAAGGAAGGAAGGAAGGAAGGAAGGAAGGAAGGAAGGAAGGAAGGAAGGAATACGCACATACAAATAAAAGGATAAAAAATAAGCAATGCAAAATGCAAGTGCTCCCAACCAGCTGTCCAATACCCAGCCTGTCCTCAAGCAACAGCAGCCCTCTCCTCGGCAATATCTGCCCAGTTTTAATGTTGAGTATAATGTAACATGGTATGGAATAGCCCTTTGGCCACTTTGGGTCATCTGTCCTGGTTCTGTCCCCCCTCAGATCCTGCTGCACCCCCAGACTCCTCACTGGCAGGGCAGTATGAGAAGTTGAAAAGTCTTTGACTTAGTGTAAGCATTGCCCTGTGACATCAGAATGTCATCAGCATTATTTTAATCCTAAATCCAAAACACAGCACCAGCACCATAACCGCTACTACAAAGTAAATTAACTGTATACCAACCAAAAACAGGAAACATGCTTATTAAATGCAGGATCAAAGAGTCTGTCTCTCACGTATCTAAATGCTATCATGTGGGTGAACGCTATAAATTAACTTCTATCATTCCATTGCAATTTGCTTCGTAATTCCAGATTCCTACATGCAGAACTAAGTATACCAGCTTGGACAAATTTACACCTGTGCCTACAGGTTTCCTCAGATATCACTGACTAAACTTTGTTTGGAAAAAAAAAAAAGGCATTGTCACTTTTTTGGACTTCCAAATATCCAAATATGTAGCAGTCTGGTCTATATATCTATGAAGGTTGCATGACATTTCCCCAACAAATGACAAGAGCTTATGCACAGATTAGTTCTGAAGTGCAGTATTGTGTGTCCAGCCATCTTGCACATGCATGCTGTACTGAGCGCTTACAGGCTACCTACTCAAGGTAATCTATTCCACTTGTTCTGGTATATCAGATCCCCTGTCTGTGTACTTCCTGGCATATGCATATATGTTTGTGTCAGGGTAATCCATGCTGGTATCGCATCTAATAGAAACACATATGCATGAACTACCCCACACATGGCTAAGAAAAGACAGAAATGTTTTGACTACAAAAAAGTTCTCCTTGGATATAGTAAATATGTTGAGATTTGAAAACAAACAAACAAAAACAAAAAACAACTTTAAAACAAAAAGAATCCATAGAACTTCCCAAATGTGTACCAATAAAATCAGTAGATATTCTCATTATGTTTAAAATGTATATGTTTGTTTTAAAACATCAACACTTTCTGAAAGTCTGTCCAGAGTGGTGATTCTACTTTTGTTTCCATTAGAAAGAAACATAGGACATAAATGTCCAACAGAAACAAGGGGTTTGATTGTTTGCTTGTTAAAGAAAAAAAAAAAAAAAGATGGAAAGGAAGACTTTTTCTTTCTTCCCTTCCCTTCCCTTCCCTTCCCTTCCCTTCCCTTCCCTTCCCTTCCCTTCCCTTCCCTTCCCTTCCCTTCCCTTCCCTTCCCTTCCCTTCCCTTCCCTTCCCTTCCCTTCCCTTCCCTTCCCTTCCCTTCCCTTCCCTTCCCTTCCCTTCCCTTCCCTTCCCTTCCCTTCCCTTCCCTTCCCTTCCCTTCCCTTCCCTTCCCTTCCCTTCCCTTCCCTTCCCTTCCCTTCCCTTCCCTTCCCTTCCCTTCCCTTCCCTTCCCTTCCCTTCCCTTCCCTTCCCTTCCCTTTTTGATTCATCTTTTTTTCTTCACATATTTTTTTTTTCTTTCAGTTAAATTCTCTCCCCTTCAGTCTGAGTCATCTCAAATTCGTTTACGGTTGTGATCTTCTCCTTTCTACTTCTCTCCAGTTAAATTCCTTTTTCTTCCAACTCCTGTTTGCTCATTTTGTTTTGTTTGAAAATTTCCTTGAAGAACATCTGCAGTGGGTTTACGTGGCAAGGTTTTAGTAGCAGGGGGCTGCAGGTGTGGATTCTGTGAGAAGAATCCAGAAGCTGCCCCATGTTAGATATGGGCCAGTTTCAGCCGGCTCCAAAGGGACCAGCTGCTGGCCAGAGCTGAGCCAACAAGTGATGTTGTCTGTGCCTCTGTGAGAGCAGATTTAAGGAAGGGGAAAAAAAACTCCTGTGCAACAACAGCTGGGAGAGTGAGGAGTGAGAAGCAGCCCTGCAGACCCCCAGGTCAGTGCAGCAGGAGGGCAGGAGGTGCTCCAGGCACGCAGCAGCAGTTCCCCTGCGGCCTGTGGAGAGGCCCCTGGTGGAGCAGGCTGTCCCCCTGCAGCCCATGGGTCCCACACGGAGCAGATCTCCACGCTGCAGCCCGTGGAGGAGCCCCCGGTGGAGCAGGTGGATGTGGCCTGGAGGAGGCTGCGGCCCATGGAGAGCCCCCGCAGGAGCAGGCCCCGGGCCGGAGCTGCAGCCCGTGGAGAGGAGCCCACGCAGGAGCAGGGGGTCTGGGGGGAGCTGCCGCCCGTGGGGGACCCGTGCTGGAGCAGTTTGCTCCTGGGGGATGGACCCCGTGGTACGGAGCCATGTGGGAGCAGTTCTTGAAGAGCTGCTGCCTGTGGGCAGCCCCCGCAGGCTCAGTTCGGGAAGGACGGCATCCCGTGGGAGGGACTCCAAGTGGAGCAGGGGCAGAGAGTGACCGTGAAGGAGCAGCAGAGACGAAGCGTCAGGGACTGACCGCAGCCCACATTCCCTGTTCTGCTGCACTGCTCGGGGGGAGGAGGTGGAAGAGGGTGGATGGGGGGAAGGTGTTTTTAATTTCTTTCCTTTGTTTCTCACTTCTCTAGCTTGTTAGTAATATGCAATACATTTTGTTAAACTTGCTATGCTGAGTCTGTTTTGCCCGTGACTTTAATTATTAAGTGATCTTGTCCTTATCTCATACCTTGTGTCCTTTTCATTGTATTTTCTCCCCTTTCCCTTTGAGGAGGGGGAGTGAGAGAGTGGTTGTGGTTGTGCTCAGCTGCCCAGCTGAGTAAAACCACCACAACATCCATCCCTGATTCAGGTCTTTTGCTTCCTCTCATCATTTCTTATGCTGCCTAAAAAACCTCTGCTATTGATACTAGACATGCCATTACAGGATGAGAAATTGTTGAATCAGACAATTGCCTTAACCCTGGCTATACGTACAGACTGGGCGATGAGACGCTGGAGAGCAGCCCTGCAGAGAAGGATCTGGGGGTTGTGGTTGACAGCAAGTTGAATATGAGCCAGCAGTGTGCCCTGGCAGCCAGGAGGGCCAACCGTATCCTGGGGTGCATCAAGCACGGCATTGCTAGTCGGTCGAGGGAAGTGACTGTCCCGCTCTACTCTGCGCTGGTGCGGCCTCACCTCGAGTACTGTGTGCAGTTCTGGGCACCACAGTACAAAAAGGACATTAAACTGTTGGAGAGTGTCCAGAGGAGGGCGACGAAGATGGTGAAGGGCCTAGAGGGGAAGACATATGGGGAGTGGCTGAGGGCACTGGGCCTGTTCAGCCTGGAGAAGAGGAGGCTGAGGGGGGAACCTCATCACAGTCTACAACTTCCTAGGGAGGGGGAGTGAAGAGGCAGGTGACCTATTCTCTGTTATCACCAGTGACAGGACCCATGGGAACGGTGTTAAGCTGAGGCAGGGGAAGTTTAGGCTGGACATCAGGAAGAAGTTCTTCACCGAGAGGGTGGTCGTACACTGGAACAGGCTCCCCAGGGACGTAGTCACTGCACCAAACCTGTCTGAATTTAAGAAGTGATTGGACTGTGCACTTAGTCACATGGTCTAAACTTTTGGGCAGACCTGTGCAGTGCCAGGAGTTGGACTTGATGATCCTTATGGTTCCCTTCCAACTCAGGATATTCTATTATTCTGTGATTTCTTTCATGTTGTCTTAACTTTCCTTATCTGTGCTTTGTTGTGCTGGAGTGAGAGAATACAAACTGGAGCACTTGGAGAACCTTCTGCCCTACTTTGGAACTGACCTTGGGGTCTACAGGGCTGCTTCTTATTCCTCTCTCCCATCTGCTGTTGTGCAACAGTTTTTTTTTTTCTTTTTTCTTTTTTTTCCCGTTTCTTAAATCTTCTGTCCTAGAGGCCCAGGCCCAACCAGCGTTGCTCACTGGCTCAGGTCTGAGCAGCAGTGGGTCCCTTTTGGAGCCGGCTGGAGCTGGCACTGATCTGACATGGGGCAGCTGCTGGGCTTCTCTCACAGAGGCCACCCTAGACGACCCCTCCTCTCAACCCCCCCTCCCACTACATCGCTGCTAAAGCCTTGCCACATAAACCCAATTCAAACAGCATTCTGGAAAAATCAGTAAAACAATGTATTATGAGGGACGATGAATAAAAAAAGATATTTTTGTCATTTGAATACAAGATAAGTAGAATCTTTGGGAAAGTTTATTGTTTAGGAAAGAATGGGACAGTCTGCTAGATTAGTTATGCAGAAAAAGATTCTTATGTGAGAAATAGATACAACCTGGCCATGTGGAACTGGAGATGTTATATAGATTGCAGGCCTCAAGAAAGCCAGGATGATGATGTTTTCCAGAGCGATGGATAAAGGATTCAATGGACAAGCTGGATTGCAGGGGAAGATTAGGAGATACAGGGACTTTTCATCATCAGTTATCCATCTACAAGTTACATAAAAACGTTTGGTTTTTGTACCAGTGAATTTGAGTTCAACTGCCTGAAGATCTTGCTTAGGTCACCTGAGTTGCTTGTAGAGTAAAGGATTTTTTGGCTTGCGTGAAGTTAGTAGAATCTGGTTTATGACAAGAGAACATTTGGACCATTAAAATTTATTTAGAAGTAAAACACCACTTAATTCCTAAGATACAAGTCCAAAAGGCCATCTGAAACAAATTCAATCCCTTTCAAATTTCAGATCATTTTTATTCCCTAGCAATAGCACCAAAACAGTACTGTTGGTGAAATCTTACAATGGAGGTTGAAACACTGAACCTAGTAAGTGTAATTGTTGTATAATCTGAGGTCACATAATATAGTCCTTCCAAGTACTTCACGGATGGAATGATGTAAGAGAGGAAAGTTCACTTATACCCTTACCAGATGTTTGAACAGACTTTCCTTACTGAAAACCAAATTATAAACAGACCACTTAAATTCTCAAGACTGACAAATAACATATCTTAAAATCCATCAAATCATTCTACTCATATGTATTTTAATACTTCTGATGAATAGATGGTTGGATTCCCAGTCTATTAGATTAAATATCTGAGGACCTATAAAGTGTCCTTTTTAGGATAGAGTACAGGATAACCATGCATACAAGTGTATACATTTATATATGTATTTATACACATACATATATATAACATATACAAGGGTATAAAATATTTTTATATGATCTGTGTATAAAAGGATATATATATAGTTCTGTGAGCATATTAACAGACTGTTCTAAAATCACCCGTTATGTATTATGTCAGTTAAAATCTGAAGTTTACATCTAAATCTCTTCCAGGAAAACACACTTTCACTATTTACTTCATTAAGGATTTGACCCTACATTTATGCAGCATTAAAAGATACCAAAAAAAGGAGGCTTACCCATAACTAGTAATATTGAATACAGAAAGTCACATCTGTACAGGTCTAAAGTTATATTTTATACTACAAAATATTACTTGAAACAGTACTCATAACCAGTCCCTGAAGATGGAGGGAAAAAGCACTGAGAGGTGAAGAGTCAGTGTACACACTCACAGAAAATAGCCATAGTCTGATCTGCTATATGTGATTAAAGGGTAGAGTGTGTTTAATTCATACTAAAGTTGCTGTTTAATAGTTCATATTAAGTTCTTTTGGTATTTCAATATCAAGGCAGTAAGCATAATAAAAATGGATTAAAGACATGACTGTAATGATTGCAAGGTTATAGCTGTGCTCAGCCAATATACAGTGGGTGTATGCACAGTACATATGAGAACAGAATGAGTCAGAGCTGTCTAGCTCAACTGTTAGAAATAACTCAGCATAATAGATTTCTTTTTCACTTGCCATTATTCACAGGAAAAACTTTGCCAAGTTTTCAGGCTGAGAATCTGACCAGAAACAAAACAAAAGAAAGAAACTACTGTGTCCTTGATTGCTACTCCATGGCCTCAGTTCCACATACTTGACTGTGTTAGTCAAAGTCCATCTGTGCCTCTAAAGCATTTTCAGGCCTGATTTTCCTTCCTTTCGCCGTATGCAGCCAGCTGCCCCCACACAGTTTGCTGCCAACCTGCTGCTGTGAATCCTTTCCTCGTGTTGTGCTCTGCTGTGCAAGGGCAGACACCCTTGCTGGGGCTGCAGGTGGGACCCTACCATTTCCTGCCTCCATCACTTCAGCCACTAGGGGAGTAGATGTCATGAGAAAATTTCCCTTGGGAAACAGAATCTGCAGAAAGTTCTTCTGTAACAGTTTTGTTACACACAAGCACAACTTGATCTGATTGCAAGCTTACAACAGAATGTGAGATTACAGCTATCCCTGTTTATCCCAACTTTGCCATGACGGTGATTGTGATTCTGAGATCCCTTCTAAGGAGGACATTCAAAAACACTTTAGAAACTTACTTCTTAAAACATCTGTCTGCTCATGTTTGCCGCTTATTCAGTGCAGCTTTCCACCACCTTCACAAGGCATTTGTTAGTAAAGTTGGAGCAATCATGACAGAAAGACTAACGTGGGTATATAGGGTGACAGGTTTGCTTTCACTCAACAGTAGCAGGACAATCTCTGAATTTTAGTCTGTCAATCACTAAGGCCGGTGGAAGAAATTATATATCAATATTTTTTAGTCTCTAAGTTTCCAGAATCCTCGTGAATACTGGACGATAGAAACGAAACTTGTGTAGATGACCTTTGTGGTACTAGGTGGATTTTGAGCAACGTAGAGCAAGTGTCTTCCTGCCTCCAAACCCTGCAGCTCTCTTGGACTCAGCATCTGTCAGGCTCTACCAAAGAATAAAGAGACTTAATTTTTCAAAGTACCCCAAGCTTTTAAAAATCAACTGAGCGCTAACCTCACGTAGCTGCCTTTAAAATTATTATTTCTAGTCTTACTCAGATAAAATATCTATGAAAATACCAGAGACAAGAAATAAAGAACAAATATTTTCTTTTGTGGATTTTTAGTGTTATTTAAAAACAGCTGGTCTGGTAAGAGCTTTGCACTCTTGTATTGGTTACAAGTTCCTTGTTATAAGAATGAAGTGAAGAATGTGAAGTGTCAGAAGGCTGAATAGATCAGATGTAATTCTTCCTCCCCATCAGCAGCTCCTATTCTGTATTTAACCTCCATAATTTACCATTAAGAACTTGTCATAGTTAAAAGCACCAATACAGACTTCTTAATGTTATCTACAAAATCTCACAATTTCTATTGAATAAATAGGCCAAGGTATTTGACAATTTTTATTAACAAACAAATAAATGAAAATAACTACAAAACCCACTTTTTCCTTCAAATGGCAAGGAAGTAGGTTTCACACAACTAACTAAAATTTGCAGAAATAATCTTTACACCCAGTTCTGTGATTTATTTTTTTTTTTTAATTTTATTTCTTCTTTAACATTTGGAAATGAAATTCATTTTATAAATGTACAATTTATAGTCAAATATTTCATTTTACATTAACGTTTTTTAGACTGGAATAGCTGTCTATCAAACACTACCTGTGTATTCTCCTACATTTCAAATGCTAATAAATACATCTAATTACCATAAAATATGTCAGGTAAGAAAACTGTTTTAACATTTAATAGCCAATTCTATAAATTTAATTATTATCTCATCACTTCTATTTTTTCTTTGTTTTGCTCTATCACATCAGAGAAATATATGACAAATGAATGATAACGTTTAAGTATAAATCATACATATCCTTAAATCAGTAATCACTTAAATATAATGGAATAAATAAATTAAATATTCATTTTTAATTAAAATAGTGATAATTTCAGCAACTGAACTTTTGACTGAAATCTGCGTAAGAGTAACAGAACAAATATGACAATAAGGAGCCTATAATCTGTCCCTTCTCACTTGTGAACTGACACAACTCCTACAGCAACATCAAAGGCTGAAAAGATGAGAAGGTTGGTACAGAAATACAAATATCTTTTTCACTATCCCTTTCCAAATGCACTTCATAAATATATGATATTTTTTAAAACAAAACAAAACAAAACAAAAGCTTGAACTTAGTAGTATTAACCAGCAATGTTCCCTAACAAACTTAGATCAAAGTGATTAGAAACTAGCAAAGCCCGTAACATATCCCCTCTCATTTCCAAATTCTGTATGATTTTTAGATTATAATAGTCTGTTTCAGACAATAGCTAACAAACTGTATTCCAAAAGGCAAGGAATTGGACTCTTACTTGTCTGCAGTCACCTAAGTCCTAGTTTCAAAATTCTCTTAGCTGCAAACAATGGAGACTTTATATTATCAGTGATTAGCAGTTCTGATTTAGTGATTCAAATCAAATTGTAATTCTTAATTATTTCCGATTATATGAATTTTCTTTTCCTAAAATGTCTGCAAGCTATTTATGCTTTTCTGAAATACTATTTATTGTAAGTGACTCAGCAAATGATATCTTCAAATTGTCCCTCAGCTGCAGATTGTAGCACTTAAAAATATTTGATATTCAAATCCAAACAGAGCTTGGCATCTTTAACTAAGTTGCATGCATGCAGCCCATGCATTATCTTGTTTTTAAGATGCAGGACTATAACAGTCTCAGATTTTTATTTTGATTACATAGTTTCAGACATTTCAAATTCACTTCCAATGAATGCTTCAAAAAACAATTAAAATTCCCTTTTTTTTTTTTTTTTTAGGACTTTGAGATAAAATCACATCACTTAGAATATTTGCAAAATGCCTGTACAGCAAAAGACAGGTGCACAATGAAGATCAGTTTTGAATTGCTTTATTTTTTATTTGAAAAAATGTCCTGTGGTATTTTTCTAGACATGCTAATAAAGTGGGATTTGCTGTCCTCTTTGGTTTAATTTCTGCCCATCTCCCTCCGAAGGGATTCTTGTTAAAAAATAATAATAATAATAATTAAAAAAAGAATAAATTCACACTTCCTGTGTGCAGACATACAGTTTCCAACCCTTCCACTCCCCTGTCAAGTGTAACATGTTATTGGCAGCCCAACATGAAAGTTTTTATAAAAAATCCATCTATAACTCTTGTAATTTAGTAGGCCTGATAGCCTCTCTGCCTGTCAGTCAGTAGTAAGTCAGTAGAGGGCATCATCTTTCACACCTAATGTGAACTGGCAGCATGTTTTAGAATTACTTTGTTTCATAATCTGCTCATACAGCCTGTCTTATTCTGATGTTATCAGTACTTCTTCTTGAGTATGCACAGGAAAAAAAGTAATGGTTATGTCAGCATATAAATATCGTTCAGTTAAAACGTAAAGCTGGTGTTACCGCTGTAAATGCTGCTTTTACATACTTGTACTTATTACAATGTAGACACTACTATAACCTGACTTTCAGTCTGGCCATGACATAAAAAGTATGACTTCTTGAAGCCTTAGTTAGATGTGAAAAGTACTTTTTTACTTTTTTTTTTTTTCTGTCGGTTTTGTCTTCTCATTTCTATCTGAATCATATCCTGTTCTTCATCAACCTTTTTGCTCCTTCCCTACTGTGAGTCACAGTTTTTCCTTAAAAAAAAAAAAAAAGAGGAATATTATTTTTCAAAGAGGCTAATTTCTCTAATTTTCAAAACCAACTATAAATGATATAATCTTTTATGCAAGACAGTGCAACATTTAGCCCTGATATTAATTGTCTGAAGACAAGTGAATATGTCCCTTCTTATGTTAGGGTTATCGGACTAGATGATCTTTAAAGGTCCCTTTCAACTCACACCATAGAATGATTCTACGATTTGATAAGTTGTATTGCTGTACTTTGAGAAAACACCTACCAGTGAACTCAGATGAAATGGATGCTGAATTTTTCGTTGCAGCAGATTGTATACAGGTATGGCCCATAGTTTAATGTTGACACAGATCAGTTGAAATTGTCATAGTAATTTATACAGGCTAAGAAATAAGCAACTTTCATATTAAAAAGTGGTTATCACTGACAAATATTTAGCTTTTGCTAGATACTAGAAACCATAAGTCTGGTTACTTAAACAACACTAATACATTGTTCTTTCTCTACCCTTTTTATTGCTTTTCATGTAGGAGAACATACACAGAGAGGCAGTACTGTGATTCACATGTCATCAACATAAATCTAAGGAGAATTTATTTTGTGAAATCTTTACCATGAGTGATGTTGGAACCAGAAAGTGGCATCCTCGCTTACAAATTTCAAGTTGAATATGCAGCCTCACTTACAAATTTCAAGTTGAATATGCAGGACTGGCAGATGGAATAAACTTTTTAATTTCTGAAGCCAAACATATTTGATCCAAGAACATAGAAAACATGACAGACATTGAACTTCAAATATCATTTTTGCAGAGACATATTTCATAGTGGGATAGTCCTTTAATGCTGTTAACGTTTGCTTTTTCCATTTAGACTATCTTGCAGCAATAGTAAACAGCTGTAATTCACGTTAATTGCAATAAAATAAGCATTTCATTGACCTGCCTGAATGTTTTGGGGGATTATTTATACAGGCAAGTTACAGTGCCAGGCTGGGAATTTACTGCACAGTAGCTGGTCTACACAGCTGTTCTCCTCTACAGTGAACATCCTAGCTGCATGTTAAGTAGGATTTTGTGTGTTTGTGTGTGAGAGGTGTTTTGTTCCTACCCAACTCACATTCAATGTTCCCTGAAAAATGCTGACTGTGTTTTCAGTTGGTCAATAGCAAAACTATTTATGAAATCATTAAGATTCTGAATATTATTTTCCTCCTACCAGTTTTATTTTTTGGTTTACAGTAATAACAGGCATGTTCTATGGTATGTGATAGCTATATGGAAGTCAGAAAAATCTTCAACATTTTTTGCAAAGGGTCTGTTGAGAGTGGGGAGGAATTGCCCATTGCTCAAGCACAGTTAGTGCCTCTAGGGCTGTACCCGTAACCATTCATCTGCAGGTTAAAAAATGATTCATATATACTCATGTTTTGACTTCACCAGTAAAAATCAGTTCTACACTTGCAACCGAGTTTTAGAAGGGAGCCTAACTTCTGAAAGAAAACATGTAATTATTCTGCTGACTTTAATTCAGGCATGTTGATTTTACTGAAGCTTTTTGTTGCTTGAAGAATGTCATTTTTATTTCTGTAGCTGCTCTGCTCTGTGGCACATTTTCTTGTAAACGCAAATTAAGGTCTTTGAAACCATGTACAAGTAAAATTAAATTGATAACATGCAACAGTATAAGTCATGAATGTATTTGGAATCATCTTCTACCAATTAGCTGAAGACAATACACTTTTGTTGTGTACTTGTGAAACTAAATCGATTAGAAAGAGATCTCAGAAAGAAAATCTCTGTGTACTTTGACACACACAAAAAGCATAGAAACACTGAAGTAGCACAATTTCTTTCATTGGCCTTTGTGAACATGTAAGGACCTATTACATAGGTATATTGTCTTCTTGATCCAGATGTCTAAAATCCAGTACAAACAAATATATCCCAACATATATGACACAATGATGTAGACAGGAATGAGGAAGAGGAGGAGGAGAGCACAAGAAGAAAGGAAGGAGGAATTCTACTTAAAGTATGTTGTGAATGTCCCCAAAATAGATCGTAATATTTGATTGTGAACTAACAAGTGGTGGTGACCTGATCTGATTATAGTGCAGCCTCTGTAAAATTATATGTATGTCTCTACAGGACAACTGAGGAGCTGAACATATGTTTGTCTGTTGGATATCTACATTTACTGCCAAACAGAAGCACAAGAGAGAAACTGCAGTTAAATTTACTCTGAAGTCCTCCTAGAAACAGGGTCTAACCTGTTTTTCCATCTATCCTTCTGCCAGTCTCTCACTTCTAGTCTGCCTTAAGCTTTTGAACCACAGTCACTGATATACAGTACTATCCTACTTCTTTTTCTTCATCCCTAAAATAACTTTACTGTATCATACCAATCCTCAGGACAAAACACCACCATAACATATTTGATCACTGGACTCTAAGCCTCCTAAATGATAGCATATGGGTGACTTAGCTCTTTATTTTGGATGCTGTCATTGCTCAGGTTTGCCATACCTGCTCTTCAGACTTGTTCACTAAGTTTCTAAAACAAACAAACAAACAAACAGACAGACAAACAAAGGTAGTTGTCCATTTTATTTGGATAACTTTTAAGTAGGATCTGCAGTATCCGTTCTTTGGTGTCATGCAAAGAAGAAATTTCAGGCTGGTAATTCAGTGTTACCACATACACAGTTAATTGGATGTCTACAGCCTATTACTAAAATCCAGATTATCATCCTTAATAACAGCAGCAGTGATGACAATACAAATCCAGAAAGCTGTTCATTCTCCTTTTGAGGAGCTTGCAAAGTCTTTGGTGTACATTCATTCCTAACCCAATTCCAGCAGAGTCCACAGAAGTACATCTAGGTGAATCTCAGCCTTTTTAATAATGTTATGCTGTGCTCAAGAGTGGAAGGTGAACAATACTCTGATGAGGCTACATATCACTTGAAGGGTGATAAATTCACTTCTAAATCTATATTCAAAAATATAGGCAGTCCAATGCAATTGCATCAGTCTACTTTAATGAGTAGTATTTTATTGGTGGCATGCAAAGTACAAGCTTCATTCATTTATTTATTTATTTTTCTGAAATGCATAATTTCTTTGGCTTTTCTTCTTTTAGTTTAGTATGCACATTTAAGTGTATGTAATGGTTTGTAAGAATGGGCAAGTTTTGTGAACTTAAGAAAACTACAAAAATGGATTACAACACCTGTCTGTTTCTACTGTTTCTAACACAGATACTCAGCAGCCTGGAAGTGATACTCAGCAGCCTTTTGTAGCCAAAGTAAGATCTGTGGTAACATAAAAGAAATGTCAGTAGCCAGACTTCCAGGATCTTCCCAAAGGCATGGAAAACAGCATTTAGCTATACAGAAATCTTGGTAGTGTTCGGAACCTCCTACTTTCTGCATATGGGATGGATCCTGCACTTCTCAGGTGTGCTCAGTACATAGCAAGGTTGGCAACTAAATCCTAGCTTAACTTCACTCATATCAAGAAAATTATGTCAGTAAAAAGTTGAAGAAACAAATAAGAATCAGCATTACCAGGAATCATATAAGATGATAATTAAAGATACAATTTATTGTCTAATATATATTTACAATGCACCGACCGTGGTGGTCCACCTTGTCCTGTTCTGTGTTCTGGGTGCAGGTTTTGGGAGTTGCTGGGTAGGCCATATTCAGAGGCAAATGATACAAACCTCTTTCTTAGCTTTGTTTACATTCTTTTGTAGAATGGCATCTGGGAACATAACTGTGCTCTAGGGATGTGGGACAGGTTGGACCTGTTCTGTAGCTCAGCAGTTGAATCACTGTGGATGTGATGAAAAAATGCATGGAGAACTGAGAACCTGTTCTTTCATTATAAGGAATTATAATGAGGAATTTTTACTTAAACACATATTGAAACATATGTTTAGGATGAAACTGGAATTATCCATATATCACTTACGATTCACCAATCAAATAATTTTTCCAAACCAAATTATGTTCATAGAGAGTATCAAATAATGAACATTAAAAACAAACAAATAAACAAACAAACAAAAACATAACAGCAGTAGCCTTGTCCCACAAAGTTTCTCTTATGCAAGTGAACTCAGATCTTGTTTGTGGACTATAATGTAATGATCTATTGCAACTGGTAGAGTACAGAAAAAGTCCCACTTTATATTTTGTTAAATGTCATAGTAACATCTTCCTACAAAGTATCTTCCTGCCAAAACAAGATGGTCATGTGTTGGTGCATTTTTTTTTCTGTGCCGTCTCTGTTGTATTCCATGAATACTTTCCAATATCAAGAACTTGCTTTCAGAGGAAAGGGAGATTACTGAGGATATACTGCGAGAATTAGAGAGGACTTTCAGGTACAATCAAACCATTGCAGTAATCAGTAATTTTCTTTAGAAGAGGCATATTTGGTACATTGTTAAAAATACACCCATTGATTTACTTGTAGATGACCTGTTATTTTCAGGTGCTGCACTTTCCTTTTTTTTTTTTTTTTTTAATAGTTTTATTTGAAGCAAACTCTCTTTGCATAGTTTTCTTTTCTGAAATAAATTCTATTTTGTATATGATTTTATGGATAATGTCTGTAATGTTTTCATTCACTGTATATTTTACAGTTCTTGACTAAATTGAAATGATATTGTGCAAATTTAATTTTATATGCATAAGTATCACCACCGTGTTTCAGTTTAAATGGAACTCATTTGCAAGTCAAACAATAGAGCATTTCCCAGCACATAGATAAGACTCTGCTCTATGCAAGTATGTTTGCAAATGTGTCTCATAATCTTGGATTCAAGTTTTAGAAACCTGCAGTCAAACCTCCTACCTACATCTGTGAACAAACACATAAGCAACTGGAAGTCTGCTTAAAAGTAGCAGATGGACAGTCCTTGCACGAACAGATTGTGAGAGAGGCAGAGTGTGGGATGCAGCGCCACCCCTTTTGAACTGCAAATTTGAGCAGCATGAGGAGAAGTAGCACAAATTAAGGCTCCACTTCTTGTTATTTTCTAGATAAAGGCAAATTCTCTCCCCCACCCCACCTCTACAAAGTCATTTTACTCAAGTGGTTTGATTTGGATTCACTTCCATTATGAGCAAATTACTTCCTAATATTTCCTGGTCTGCAGGACGTGCTGAAATGCCCACACTTTGTGAAAGATAAAAATATGCTTAAGGCTTGTATCTGTGGAGGAGAGAGAGTTTTGGATTTGATTTCTTTACAGCTGATCATTTTCTTTTGCTTGGGGATGTAGAGACAGCATTGCATTTCAGTCTGATCTGACTATACTTCTCACTTTTCATAAAGGGCACTGGAAGCTCAGGATAGAGGTTTTTATGAGCAAACTGGAGCACTTTCTGAACTAATTTCAGGCAGAGAAGCAGGTAGTAATACCATTTCTTCCTTGCTTATGCTTAAGGGTCATTTCAGTGCTTCATTGAATCCCTCCACAGCTCCTTGAGCACCTTCATATACAATTCTACATTCTTTTGAAAATCTCCCCATCATGTCTTTTTGGGTCATGGATCATTCAAATTCATACTGCCTCTCTCCTGACCATGGATTCTGTACATTGTTTTTCAGCTCCTCACAAAATCACTGCAAAACCTCTTTACAAGGGTACAGAATTTACTACCTCATCTCCCTGAACTTAACCTCAAAACCCAAGACAAATTCATACTAAAGGGGCAATCATCTCAAGCAAGACTGCTAGGAACACAGTATATTTACTATACATCTAAATATGTCACACTCAATATGTCGCAAACCAGTACACCCTTGTTTCTAAGGCATTGTTATGCTATAATGGGTCTTTAAGGAGCCCACTTTCATTCCATTTAAAATTTAATCTAAGGGAAAAAACACTTGTTTAAATCTTGTTCCATTCTTTATAGTGAATAGATGAATAATTGAACTGACAAAAGCTGTTCAATTTTCAATTCTTACCCTGCTTTTTGAATATTGAAATCCTGTTGACTTATTCTGGCAGTGGTATCAAGGACAAAGAAGGAAAAATGTGATCTAATAATTCATCAATTCACTCAGTACCATTATTAAAACCCCTATTTGGGTATCTATAATGAAAACAAAGGCTGCATATTTTTGTCTTATGCTGGTGAAAGAGAGATATAAAACCCTATTACATGAAACTGGTAGTATTTTTATGCCTTTGTTGCACAATGTAATTATGTAACTGTGTTTGATGAAGGGTAAAAGCAAAGGAATAATAATTCCTTAAGCGTATGTTCATTTGTTGAAAAATATATATATACTTTTAGGATATATTATGATGGGATTTTTTTTCCTGTCTTCTTTATTACAAGGAAAAAAAAATGTGGCACCAAAATTTCTTTGTGCCTTGCAAGGACTTGTTGAATAAAAGCAAATACTTAGAGACATGTTATATCATATGTTTTCAATATTTTAATGTGCACACTTTAAAATCCTCCCTGATCTATAATAATTGCTATCCACATATATATATTTTACTTCTAGCAGAAGTTCAGTACGAGATAGAGCCAGAAAGTCAAAGGAGATAAAAATGCAGACGCAGAGCCAAGTTAAACGGAACCATTAGTCTTTTGTGACATTTCAAGTTTTCTTATGGAAACATTCACATTTTGTTTATATTACTTGATTTCCCCTATATTTACAGTTGCACTTATTCTGAAAAGTCTTCTACAGATGAGTTTCACAGAAAATTCACAGAGAAAAAAAATAGAGTGAAAAAATAAGCAGAAGAAAATAGAGGATGTGAAAAGGCAGTAAAATCTCTAAGGGGAAATCCTGCATCCTTTAACACTGTAGCAAAGAGCAAGGAAGAAGTTGAACAGTGGGAAAATTACTATTTTCTAGTTTGTTCCTGACACAAACCAACATTCCCAACAGTAGTCTTCAAATCATCACTTTTTTTTTTTTTTTTTTCCCATTGGAAGTCTTCCAGAACACCATTCACAAAAGGACATTAAAGGTTATTTATTATTATTTTTTTTTTAAAAAGCATTGATCTCCTGTTTTCTAAATATTAGCAGCATCCATGTGTGATTTTAATTCTCATGAAATGTGCCAGGCCATCATTCTGGCAGAGTGAAGTCTTTTTATTATTCATTGATCCAGTTCAGAACTGGCAGAGAGAAGTTTTCTGCCACCATGTACCAATGTTTCTCTGCCCTCACCTGGCAGAAACATTTCTGTGAGTGGGTTATTTTTGGATCGTTAACTCCCAAGGAGAAGTATATATTTGTTTTTGCAGTGTTAAGCACAACATAGAGATTTGAAGTATATGTAGCAATAGTAATAGAAATAACAATTAATGATATGATAAAGTTATATTTATCCTTCCTGCTATCCTTGTTAAGATTGTCAAGAAGTTGGTTGTTATTTATGGTTAATCATCTATAGCTGTTTCAATTGCAGGTACGTGGGACTTTTCATTCAGAAGGGAGGGGCAATGAGCACAAACTGGAACACACGAGGTTCCTTCTAAACATCAGAAATCACTTCATTGTGTTGGTGATGGAGCACTGGCACAGGTTGCCGAGAGAGGTTGAGAAGTCTCCTTGGAGACATTCAGAAGCTGTCTGGACACCCTGGTCTGGGTGTCCCTGCTTGGGCAGGGATGTGAACAGATGTCCTCCAGAGGTCCCTGCCAGCCTCAGCCACCCTGTGATTCTGAGATTCTATGATTCTGTGAGGGTTTATCTCCTTAAGGCGAGAAGGAAACACTTATTTTTACCAACCACTGATAAAACACAGACCATACATTTCCCCTCAGCAATTTCTGAGGTGAAAAGAATTGTTCTTTCCTTGTTTGTAAATGAACATTATCAAGCCAAATAATTCATGACTGATCTTTAATTTTCCTTTTAGAAGAAATCCATTCTTAAACCAAAGACTCCTAGTGTTGGAGAACACATTGCTTGCTCTCACATATTGTTCTAAAGGGTTAGCTATCCTCAATATTTAATGTAGTGTCTTATTTCCAATTTAATTTTCTACTCTCAGCACGTTTGTCTCCACAGAATTTTAATCAAAACAACCCCCAAGTCACTCTGCATATGCAGGTCTGATATTAATAGCACTATAAACATCTTGGTTGTCAGCTCTGTAAAGTGGAATGATGTGGGGGGAAATACAACCTCATAGCTGAAATGTTACATTTTTGCCAGTTTTAGAAAATGAGAGAAGATGACAGGTTTTGTCTTGTGGTTTTGAAAGAGTTCAGTCTCAGTGAAACAACTCAGAACAATCTTTTTAGTTGCTGTGTCCTTCTAAGAAGTAGTTTATTAAAACATTTGGGATCTTGAGAGTTTCCCTGCTGTGTCATTAGACTCAGTAAAGGCACTGTATACATATTTCTGTGGTATTATGGAGTTTCACCTTCCTTAATCTCTGCTTTGATTCCAAGGAAGTCAAAACAAAGTTGTTTTACTAGGTAAATAAATACTAGTAAAATACTATAGGATTCCTCTTGATATTAGTAGAATTCCTTGCATGTAGTCATAGTGCACTTCTGTAAAAAGGAATAGGGTGTTTAAGAGAGGCTTAAGAACTGTTTCTGCATATTTCCCATGACTGGTGTGTTAAAGTGAATAATATTCAGGCACTGTCCAGGTAGTTTCATTAATATCCCTCTTAGATAAAAATAGGGACCAAAGTACAGAGAGGCAGAACAACTGAGGCAATACTTCAGGCTCTGGCAGAAAACTTTTTGAGCAGGCTGTAACTTATCCACTACAACAGAGAAATGGTAGCTTAAATGCTGGTTAATTTGTATTCAGTGCCAGGGACAAAAGATTCCCTTGCATTCAAAGTATTTCTTGGTACTGGCTCAGCTGTCAACACAAATGAAGGCTGCAGAAGCCACCAGGTCAGGTGGCATAAGTTTATCAGCCAGCTGATGCTAACAGGAATAGCTGAAGTCCCACTTCCTACCCAAAATGTGCCTGTGCCTCATCTTCAGCATGTTACCACAGAGAACTCAAAAAAAAAAAAATAAAAAATCAGAGAACAGCAAAAGAAAAAAAAAAAAAAAAAGAAAAGAAAAGGTAGTGAAAAAGGGGGAGGAATGAGAGGAATGAGCTTGGGCCTGCTCTCAACTCAGCAATAGCACAAAAAAAAATTGTGGTGAGCTCAGTGGAAGGCCTCCTTACTGTGTGTCAGTGCCCAGGTTCTGGCAGCAGGGGCATTGTAAGGAGAGGATGGAGCTGCCCCATGGCACAGCTGGTTCCAGATGGCTCCAATGGCTGGGGCGCAACTGAGCCTGACAGCCAAGGTGGTGGCACCTCTGGGAAAACATGTTTACGAAAGGCAAAAACTTGTTATGAGTAAGGGAAAAAATGTGTGAGAAGCAATTCTGTGAACAACAAGGAGAAGGAGGGGATGAGGTGCTCCAGGCACCAGAGCACAGATTCCCCTACTGCCCTTGAAAGGACAACACTGTGGTGCAGTTTTATCCTAAGGGACTGAAGCCTGTGGGAGGGACCCTATACTGAAGCAAGGGAAAAGTGTGAGGAAGAAGGAGAAGCAGAGACGAACTGTTATGGTCTGACCACAACCTCCCATTTCTCCATTCCCCTGTGCCACTGAAGATGGAAGAGACAGAGCGGGGAGAGAAGGAATAAAGCTGAGCCTGGGATAAAAAGGAGAGGTGGGAAGGAGGTGTTGTTTTGACTTTTGTTTTTATTTCTGACCATCCATATCTATTTATTTGTTAATAAATAAAAAAAAATAAAATAAAATCCCCATGTTGCATCTGTTTTGCCCTTGACAGTAATCAGTGATGATCTCCCTGTCTTTATCTCAACCCATGATCTTTTCCATCCACCCTAAACGTAATCTTCAGGCCTCCAACAGACATGCTCTTAAGCATCCTTTACAGTAAAAGGAATTCAAATTATTCTGTGTTCCTGAGACATGACAAGGTTCAATTGTAAATGGGATTTTTTTTTCAACCTACTGTTGCAGCTTCTCTCAGTTAAATATCATAATCCATCCATATCAATGTCTGAAGCTGTGCAACAGCTGGATTTTTAACTCCACATGTTCTTTTGTATGTCTTATTTCCTTGTTGTTACTCCTTTGTAATTTAGAAAGATTACAATTAAGGAAGATCATTATATTTGGTTGAGAAAGACATCAAATAAAAGGTGTATTCCCATATCATTAGAATGGCCTTTATGACTTTTTTTTTTTTTCCCCTTATCTCTGAGGCTTTATTATATGTCCTAGATAACAACCAGCTTAGTGAAAGAGGGCTCAGACAGACAGCTGGAAGTGAAAGAACTCCTTGATATCTGGAAATATTTTAGAACTAAATAATGTGTGCAGTTTTAAACGCAGAAAAAAAGAAACTAGTCACTTTGCTTTCCATAACAGATCCTTTAAATTATCCAGATGTACTCATTGTAATGCTATTTTCACTTTTATATACAGTAAAATCATCTTATTTTTGTAAAAAAATGCTGAATAAAATACAGACTGGCTCCCCTTCAGGAAGTAAATGATAACAATAATAATAATTAAAACAAACAAATGAAAAAAACAAGATTTCTGTCTTCATTTGAAATTCCTGTATCAATGTTTGATTAGGGAAAAAATGCTGAACATGATTTTTCATGTGACTTGGAACTCTAAAGCTTGATGATGGATCAATATTTCAGATCGGCAGAACATTTTGGAAGCCTATTTTCTGTAGAGATTATAGTCACAAGGCAATGTGGATACAGCATGACATACATAGATTGACTCAATTTATAAATCCAGTATGAAAAGATCTGGTTAAAATTTTAAAACCCGTTTTATAGCAACAATCCAGGGACTGAAGCTACAATCCTTTCCCTAAGAAAACTAGTCATTGGGCCAGTGAGGGAGGTACATATTCTAGTATAGAAAATAAAGTTATATAACTAGATTTATTTTTGTCCTCAGGTGTCAACAAACAAAACAAAACAAAAAACATCATGAGTGGGCATCTCTACAAGGGAAAGAGAGCTTAAGATGTGACTTTTGATCTGGGCCAAGGGTAAACCCATAAGGAGTCTTCTCACAGCTCCTTCTCAAAGAAGTTTTTCCACAGCTCTTTATCCAGGGCTACACAGCTGCACCACATCAGAGCAATTAAACCACAAGAAAGGAGGAAAGAGGTTATGGAGCTTGTTAGTGCGCTGAGGGGCCTGACATCAAGGAAAGACTTGAGATATAATCTGTGAGAGCAAAAAATACTGGATCGGGTTCCTTTCCTGCAGCTGAGGGCTCAGGTCATAAGTAGTTGTCATCCACACACAGTGGATTAATACTATCATCCATTTGAAAATGGCTACCTATCGATTAATAGCAGAGAGTTCTGATAAACCAAAATGTTAGCTGGGCACCAAATTATAAGATGTTTTTCCAGTCTCTCAGGGCTGTTAAATAGGTTTACGTTTAGACTGCAAAGATATTCACAGTGGCTCTTCCAGTCATGAACCCATGGCCACCCAGACTGGTCAGAGCATGCCACAGCTCCCTTCTGCTTATGGTATCAAAAAATCTTCTCTCGAAACCAAATCATAGCAGTGAAGGAGTATTGTGAGCAAATGGAAATGTACCCAGCAACATCTTATACCAGCAGATTTCAGACAGAGCCAATGCATGCATCTGAACCCTGGAGTAAGGAAGTCCACCCTAACTCCCAGGTCAGTGTTAAAGCAGCCATATTGCACTGTTTTCTTTGTTTCTAAATACTGAACTAGGTTCACTTACCTGTTTCATTCACCTGCTGAATGAACTCTTCATTAGATAACATAGATTTACAAGCACAAGTTCCATTAAAACAGTTATGTCTGTCTGGGTGGAGGATGAGTGTTGGTGCAATATCTGGAAACCACAGCATATACTGAAGAGCTCTGTTCACCTGATTCTCTTGTCAAAAGCTCTGAGGTAAACTTTACCTTAGTTTCAGATGCCTTCCATGCTTTGACGTATGTTGGGGCTGATTGACTGAAGTTTGGAAACCTTCATGTCTAGACCATATGAAAAATAACAGGCCATTTTTTTTTAAATGTTATTAGGTATTATAACATGGCTGCAGAATTTTACAAAGAACATACAGAGAGCTCAACAGTGGTGCTACAGCATGCATTGACTGTTAAGAAATTGCAAAAGGGCTCTAATAAACATCATCTTCCTGGAAACAACATTGTAATGATTGTCACACTATTGTTTTAATTTGTTTTACTTCTAATAATAAAAATAAAAGATACATTTAATTACATCGGACATTCTGGTAAATCATGTGGGAAACTGTGGTTATATGAACTATCTGAGCAACAGCTGTAAAGAATAGATGATTGTGGGATAGACTGCAGATAGAAAAAAAAAAAAAGCAGAACTCAAACTAAGAGTGTTACGGGTTCTTATTTGGACACAACCTATTTTGTTTAAAATGGTATATTCAAACCAGTGTTTTGATTGAGATTTTCTTGTTCTTTTTAAAATAATAATTAAGGTGAGAAAGGATATTTACCTCCTTTTAGCGAGTTTCAAAATTCCTCTTGGATCAAAACTACATCTACTTTTCCATATAGTGTGCTTCATATGAAGACTACAGGAAAAACTGCAGATATTCAGGGGCCTTGCTAGAGGTGAGAATTGCCTGCATTATTCTAGTAGACAAGTTCTACCTGTACTGCAAAGAAGGGAAAAAAATCTGTTATTTCTTCTGATATTGGTCATGGTTCTTCTGCTTTCTGGTTCCAAAGGAGCACTGTAAACAAATTGTCCTTCAAGATGGTCCTTCTATAACAGAGGAAATAAATTGTACCTGAAGTCAGATGCATCCTACATATGAACCACTATTTGGGCATCATTTTTCAGAGAGTGCTTCAGGTAACTCCTTCTGAACTTCAGAAGGGCAGTTTCATAGTCACCTCAAGTATCTACTTTGGTAAATATGATGAACTTTCCAGTCCTGCAACAATCAAAGGAATGGATCTTTTTTTCACTGCTTAAATCTATATAATCCTTCTGCCTATCCTACACCATTGCAAAATGTAAGTCCTGGGAGATCACACTTTTTTTTGTCTTTGAGATAAAGTAGGGTTTGCTTCAACGGATTTGAGATGGATAAATTAGAGAAGATGAAACTCTGAGCAAGACTGACATGTTGTTGCTGTACTCTTAAACAGTAATCAGTACTTCATTGTAAGGCTTCTCCAGTCTAATTTTTATGATTGCTTCAAACTGCACTTCTGCTATGATGGATCAAATGAAGTAATACATAAATACAGAAGTGTTTTCATTCTTTTCTTTCCAGACTAAAAGTTAGAAACATATCAGACACTTGAGATGTGAACAGTGCCAGTGGAAAGATAGAAATAATAATAATAATAAAAAATAATTTAAAAGCTGATAAATAGCTCTTGAGAGTTGTTAGTAAAAAAGAAGAAAAAAAGAAAGTAAGAAAAGTTTGAAAGCTTCTTTTTATTACTTGTAATGCATAATATTATGTTTTCCTCTTAAGACTTGATGTGAGCATAATATAAGTTCATATAAATTCTTGTAACATTTTATATTTTCTTTTTAGTTATAAATGCACATACTTCCTTCCATTTATTACGGAATATTGTAAGAATAGAATCCATAAATGATTCTGTCAATTGCCACACACCAAAATTGTCTGAACACTGCTGGAATGTTTCTCTACTACCATTTCTAGAAAGCTGGGTTATTACTGTATTGCTTCATCACAAAGTAGTTCCAGCTGTGATATGTGATATGTAGAACTTAACAAATAATTCAAAGATATTTTCTTTATATATATATATATGTATATATTCCACAGTTTTCTTGCAATATCTGAAGTATTTTGTTTATGCCTGTCCACGATAAACTTCTTGTCCTTCCAATTTACTAAGTCCAGACCTGACTCCTTTTCTGTTTCTCAAGGACTGTCTGAAGCTGTTACAATGCCAATTATTGCCACACCTGCATTTCCATCTACTCCAAACATTAATGGAGAAAGATTAAATACAGTATCTGCAACTTCCTTCTAAGGTTATTGGTGGAGTGACCAAAAGATGTGACAAAAAGGTGTCAATATTTGTGTGAGACTGGATGATAAAGTGGGGAAGAAGGAGCAAATCATGAGGTTCCTAAGCTATGAAGTCCATTCTTAAAGATAGAAGATAATTTTTTCATTTCAAAATGAGAAATAAGGTGTTTTGTTTACACAGAATCTATAGTATCAAAATGTAATGTTATAGGAGAATTGATTAAAAGTTTTGTAAAAAGAAGTGCCCTTTGAGCTCACAATATTTTTCCAGTGTGTTGGAACAGCAGGAGTGCTACTGAAATTCCAGATCACAAATAGTTTCTCTCCCTGGTATTGATAATTAATTAGTAGCAGTTTCTCTCAGTAAGGAATATATGTGCAAGAAATGGAGCCTGAGTAAGGTCTACAGGTAGCTGAGCCAGAAATAGAGAAGAGGTGTGAACCCTCAAAGACTTCCTCCTGTTTTGGCCAAAAAGTGGTATTACTGATGTACAAGTCATCAGAAATGCTGACTGTGTCAGCAAAAATGTAAGTTGCTCGTCAGGTTATCTGATGCTACAGAGAGGAGAGACTTAAGCAATTAAATTCTATGATCTATTAAATTAATTTATTAGGTGGCAATCTACCAATCAAGTGACATGTTGCCATGCCAGACATTAGCTGTTGGGACAATAACAGAATGCAGCTTGCTGAATCCTGTATTTCAGGTCCTCTGGCAATTTAGAGATCAGAAAATCAAGTGGAGGATGAAAGTGGCTTGGAGCCAAGACATAATTGATGAAGCAAGTGTGTAATAGCAGAATCTCATCAAAAATGTAGAGAGCTAGTGCCTATGGCCCTATTTTCTTTTTATGTCATTAGAATGCACAGAAAATATTAAGCTTACAGTTCTGGAGAACAGTACTCTTTGGGGTGTTTCTCTGTAACAAATGGAGTTCAGACAGCTTTGTAATAGGCTTCAGCACTGGCTGTTGTTGAAATGTTTAATATTATAATATATTTTCAAAGTCAAATTGCTTTCTGTAAATTGAAGCTCTCATAGAACTTTTTTTTTTCAGTTAAAGATTTTAATTTTTTTTTTCCCAGATAGAGCAGAACCCAGAACTATTTTTTGTTTGTTTTTCTTTATAATAGCATAGAAAATGTTGAAAATAATAAGAAAAATATTGAAATTTACTGGAAAGATTAGGGTATATTTCTCAATATGTTTAATAAACATTTATTTATTTTTATTTATTTATTTTTAAGGCAACTCCTAGCAAGCAACACCACTTTTAGTTTAGGCAGTTCAATAGAAGAAATAAATAGCGTACAAGAAAGTAGTTTAAAAAAAAAAAAAAGAAAAAAAATTCAAACAGTAGAAAACATTTAGTATTTTACAGAGGAATTCACATTATTAATGGACAATGGGATTTCACATATACACTGTATCTGGGTATGTGGATTATATTATTGCTTATACATCACCTGTCATATCTATGCAAGACTCTTTTAACATTGTAATAATTAATAGTTCTGTAGTGATTTATCATATGTAGATTATACAGTACTCATCTTAAGCTTTTTAAAAATTATGTTAGTACCTTAAATATTGGTAGATATATGAAAAATAATAGCATTAGTAATAGCATGAATATCTGTCTAAAATTGGGTCAATTGTAGTACCTGTATTACTTTGTATATATTCTACTTTATTTTTGTTTTGTATATACATATTTATATATATAAACAGGATCACAGTTTCACAGACAGGTTGACATTGGACGGGACCTCTGGAGGCCATGTGGTCCAACCCCTCTGCTCAAGCAGGGACACACAGGGCAGGATGCCCAGGACCATGTCCAGGCAGCTTCTGAATGTCTCCAAGGATGGAGACTCTACAGCCTCTCTGGGCAACATGTGCCATTACTCAGTCACCTGCACAGCAAAGAACTGCTTCTTGATGTTCATACAGAGCCTACTGTGTTCCAGCTTGTGCCCATAGCTTCTTGTCCTGGAACTGGGCACCAATGAAAAGAGCCTGGCTCCATTTAATTGCTCCTTCCCTTCAAGCATATGATGAAATCTCCTGCAGCCTTCTCTTTTTCAGTCTGAACAGGCCAAGCTCTCTCAACTTTTCCTCAGATAAAGTGAAGTGCTCCAGTGCACTGATTACAGAATGACAGAATCACAGAGCAGGCAGGATTGGGAGCCATTGTTCCTGTCATTCACCGGAATAACCTCAAAGTTGTGCCTTCCACTATCAACCCCTCTAACTCTCATGTTCCAGCAGTAGGACCTCAACCTCTCAAGTGCTACTAGCTGGACTCTATGCAGGCTGGATGCTCAGGGCACTTATGGCCAGATGCCTTTTTTGAGGCCATAGGGTGATGTCGCAAATCTCTTGGGGTGCCTGCCCCTGATAGCAGCACTTAGGGAATTAATGTGACTGTTGTGAGAAAATACTGACGTGAGATGGCTGCTCTACCCTGAGAGGAGCAATATCTGCCAGGCTGGGGTCCAGGCTGGGAGCTTGGCCTTCGGCCTGGGAACTGCACCTGGGAGCCATGGACGTCCTTGACATGCAGCTGGACACCTGAGCACCGGAGATGCCATGAAGAGACCGTTAAGAATAACACAACAAGAAACTGAGGAACAACTTATCACCTAGGAAGTTGAAAAAGAGCCTGGGCATGAGGAATTTGGCCCAAGAAAGTGGGAACATGCATGAGAAATAAAGAGTTTAAAGATCATTAAAAAATAGAGTAAGAGCATTGACCTAGGATAAGCTCCAAAGCCAAACATCAAAAATAGTTTTGTACCTTACCTAGTCATATTTTTTTTCAAAACCAACAATATTTAATATATATTAATGTATCTTGGTCTTAATTTTTATGGAGATTTATGAATTGATCTGTATCAAATTTGTTTCACCATATCTATATAATATTCACAACTGATTTTTTTTTTTTCCTTCTTTTTAGCTGAAAACTATTCTGGCAGTCAACACAACCAGATAAAAGCTAAAATTTTTTTTTTTCCTTCTAACTAGTGAGAAAAGTTGAATCACTGATAATCTTCTCAGGAGATGGGTGGTTTCAGCACAAAACTCTTTAACGTTTTTATGTCAAGGAAATTTTTCAGATCAAAATTTCTTATTCTTCCATTTTTGCTAAGTTGAATATCAACAGAGATCCAGTTCAGAATTCATAAAAATTTTCACAAAGTGAAGAAAATATCTTAAAACCAACCAAAAGTAGAACAACAAAAAAAATTTGCAGTTCAGTATTTGCAAGTGCAAATGTTCTCCATTTACCCAAAAATGAACAATGTCGGGGAAAAAAAAAAAAAGAAAGAAAAAAAAAAGAAAGGAAAAAAAAAAGAAAAATGAAAAAAAAAGAAAAAAGAAAAAAGAAAAAAGAAAAAAAAAAAAAAAAAAAGAAAAAGGAAAAAAGGAAAAAAGAAAAAAGAAAAAAGAAAAAAAAAAGAAAAAAGAAAAAAAGAAAAAAGAAAAAAGAAAAAAGAAAAAAGAAAAAAGAAAAAAGAAAAAAGAAAAAAGAAAAAAGAATGGGAATCAAGTACTTTGGCAGCAACCTGCAAGAAGATTTGAAATATGTGTACAGGTAGATGGCAATATAACATTATGCTCTGACAGAAGGTAAATACCATACATGAATATTTAAAAAGGACTATTGTCTTCTAAATATGTAGTATCCTTCTTTTCTCCCTACAAGTGAAACATGTGAGTGTTTTATTAAATAAAAATACTTAGGAGTTTCTTAGGGCTAGAGATAACAAAGGAAGAAACACTAAGTCTTCACATTGATGTTTTAAGAAGGAGATAATCTATTCTCAAAGCTCATAGTGGATATTAAAGGAATTGTTTCATTTGTGGCCTTTGATCTTGGGGAACAGGAAGAATAGTTAACTAGAGCTAAGGAAATACATGAGTAAATTTGAGCATCCATATAATTGGGCATTTTTAAAAGTACATTAAAAATACGTGTTAGGAATACATACAGCTAATCTTTAGGTCATAATATCTAAGGGCCCCCTTTTGCTCTTTTTATTGATCTTGCTACCTGGTAAAGGCTGCCTAGTGTATTTTGGAATACCAAGATGTTGGAGACAAAGGACTCTCAGTCAAGAGATTCTGGCTATCTACTTGTATAATGGAGTATTTGGATGTGTCAAAAGGCTTGCTGTCTTCAAAGGGACTTCCATCACAATGAAAATGGCCACCAACTCACTGACACTCAAGCCATGCCTCTTTGAGACAGATTATATTAAAAGATAATTTATAATTATGAACCAGCCTCAAAACAAAACAAAACAAAAATAAAAAGAAACACTTGAAAATGTTTGTTTTACACTTATTTAGATGGACTTCACTGAATGCTACTAAGATATTTATGATATATTTATTTCACATACAGAAGACTTGGATGCTAGAAAAATGGGGCTTGCAGAAAAATGCAGTGTTTTTTGCTCCTGAATAAATGCTATAAATGATATAGACTTCTTAGAACCAATGAAATAGATCCTTCTTTGCTATTTCTCTCTGTAAATCATCCATCTTTTCTTCCTTCTTACTTCTTGCAGGTAGCATCAAAGGGCTCTTAAAATCCATGATGAAATTTCTCCCACAGCCTCACAAGCACCAACACAAAAATGTTCTGTGTGAAAATGCAGCAATATACATTACTTTGTGAAACATTTGACTATCTACCAGTTGTCAGACTCACTGAGCACAAACTGAAATGTGTCAAAAGCATCAAGCAGTTGATTAAGAGCATGTCTGTGTTATTTCACTGCTCTGTATTCATCATGACAATGATAGAAGGTCATTTGTTTACAACACTAACCTCCATTATTGGTATAAAAGATATATGTTGTCTAAAGCATTGTAGGTTACTTCTGTGAGTTACTGAAAACCATAAATTTTATTTGTTAGAATGGCTAAGATCAGCTGTTTTGTGATATGTGGAGACTATTTGATCACTATCTTACTGAATTTTATGTTAACATATGTTAATTCGGTATTCATTATTATTGATAACTCTTTTTTATTCAATTGTTTTTATATAAATTAAATAATCTAAGTTTATTATATTTAGCAATCACAGGATCACAGAATGGCCAAATTTGGAAGGGACCTCTGAAGCTCATTTAGTCCAACCCCCCTGCCAAGCAGGATCGCGTAGTGCACATTGCACAGTATAGCATCCAGGTGGGTCCAGACAGTATTTCTTCATGTTCTGCTTCAGCATTAACAACTATGTTATGAGTTAGAAATTTCTGTGACACTTGAGACCTAACCCCTAAAAGCACATCTGCGTATGTGACATGGGCACCCAAGTTCTGAGAAGGGTATGTTAGTCTATAAGCAATCTGTTGTAGGAAGCTGATAAGGAAAGAAAAACATCCTGTTCTCAACACAACTGGTGATGTTTCTAAACAGGAAAACATATTACAATGAAAACAGGGAAACGATCTTTCTTTGGTATTCCTGTTCTCTGTAGCAGCTGCTAAAAAGAAAGTACCTTTTAAGGAAGAAGAAAAGGAACCAGGAACATGGTATAGAAGAATCGAAGATGTTTCTGAAGGTGAATGTGAGACAAATCACCCAGATATATTTTCCACACGTCTTCATTCCAACCATATGTACCTTCATACTGGCAATATCTGGTTATCATTTGCATGATTTGAAACTAAACATAGCAAGAATTGTCTTATGCTTGCAATGGAGACAACGACTGCTTTGGGACAGACCAACATTTCTGTCTCCCACAGATCACACAGACTGCAGAAATCCTCAAGGGGTCTTTTGGTTCATGGGAATACTGCAGGGTAGAGGAGGAAGCAGGCTGCAGTGGCAAACAAATGCAGATGAAAGGACTTGAAGGTTGAGAGTACTCTGTCCAGATGCTAAGGGCAAGGACAAAGGGTACTGGGCATATATTATCCATGGAAGCATGAGCATAGGATGTTGTGACTTAAGGTGCTGGCCACAGAGTGCCCTGATTGACGATCACCTATATGAAGAAATTAAGATAAATTCTTTCATCTTCTCCTTTCTTCATATCTAAATTCATTTCATACTCTAGTTTTCATGATTCTTCTCTGCTTATTATTTTGTATTGTTATTATATTTTATCTTCTTCCTTTCCTTTTTCCATCTTCTGGTGGACACTCACATTATTGTCTCTGAGTATCCTATTTTATGTATTCATCTTCTGCTAAATTATCCTCTTTCTCACTTTCCTTCTTATTTACCCCCCAAACTCATTTTCACAGGCATAGTCATTGCATTTTTACTCCTTTCTCCTGGCAGTGTTTGCTGATGCATTTAATCTGCAAACACCTTCTATGCGCATCTTGCTGTAATGAAAATGATTACTACTAATTACCAATTGCTAGGTATCAGAATACAGATTTGCTATCACCCGGAGCAATGACGAAGGATATCATGCCTCTTCTGTTTTAATTTTTTGAAATGCAAGGTACAAGCCCTGCTATAGAAACTAAATTTGGTTTTACAGATGATTATTTTCTCTCATTTTCTCTCTCTGAGTCTGTTTTTTTTTTTGTTTTGTTTTGTTTTTCCTCCTTATGTCACAATAAAAGAGGTAAATAGATAAGAAATACATGACTGGACCCTGGACCTTCCAAATGGTACAAAGAAATATCATTCACATGTTATGAAAGCAACCGAATTTGAAATTATCTGAACTTTTCCCATGGATTCCAGAGATATTACTTGGACCGTTGGACAAAAAGAAATATTATGGGGGGTGGGGGTGTGGGGGGGTGGAGGGGTGGAAAGCACACAACAGAAGTGTTTAAGTATACAGGTATACAGAGATTAGATGAAAACAATGATAGATTCAAATTACTATAGCACTGGAAAAAAAAAAGTTCTCTTGTAGAAAGATCTTTCTACAATTCACTTGCAAACATTTGTACAACTTAGCTTAGAAAACACAGAAAAAGGAGGGTAGCTTTGTCTCAGCCTATTTATCAGTCTATAAATCCCTCCAAAATCTAAAAGTATGGGTAGACAGAAAGACGTGTGCAAACATGATGTGCCCTCAAATATAGCACGAGCAGATAGCTTCGTTTCCAAAAGAAACCAGATAAATGATGCTTGCATCAAAGGGTTTAAAATCTTGTGTGTTCAGACGATTTTTAATATGGTTGAGAGAAATATTGCTGCTAGTGAGCTGCATATTATATAATCCATGTATAATAATAATCCATATCCATAATCCGTATTCCAAACCATAGATTTTTTATTGCAATATAGTCTTCTTCTGTTCTGTGAAAACCTTCTCATACACAATTATTTTAATAACTAAAACCAGTTAATACCAATAAATTTGGGTAAGAGGAAATGAGTCTTAGAACTACGTGCAATGAAACATAGTTCTGATGGACTAGCACTGGAAAGAAAGTAAAAATTTACTAGCCTTTTTTTTAAGCATGTCAATCACTTTCTTTTTTTGACATACTCTGACAACCAAAATTCAAATTTCAAATACTTCTATCTATAATTTTCTATTGGATAACTCTTTATGTACTGCTCTTAGGCTTTTTGAAATGTTCTCTGATGTCTAGAATAACCTGAGTTTCTTCATATAGCAGACAGGAAGCTTAAGGAGAAATTAGTTATTCTGAACATACCTGCAGGTACTGAATGTTTCTGTCTCTCCTTCACTTGAAGTATCCATGGGCCATATCAGCAAAATAATATCTGCACATAATTCTCCCCTTTGATTAACAGCTCCTTCTTTTTTTTTTTTTTTTTTTTTTTTTTTCCCCTGAGGAAAACAACATAGCACATTGAGGAAGATTTTTAAAAATGTTTTTGAAAGTGTACTTCAAGGGTATTTCAATTTGTAATTTGAAATTGTAATTAAGGGTACAGTACTTTTCTTTTTACAAGCCTCTTTTAAAAATCTTTTTCCTTTATAATACATCTTTGAACATAATAGAAAATACATCAATTTAATAGAGCCTCTGTCTGATTTGTCTGTTAAACCTCTTAAATCTTAATAAAGGATATTCACAAAAGTAATGTTTTGCCTAGGAAATATTCACATGATTTATAAATCACAAAATTATAATGATATTAACTAGACATATATATATTAAAGTACTATGTACAAAAACATAAAGATGTATGAAGGAATAGAACTAATTATTTTTAATGTATTTTATTTCTACAGAATCATAGAATCATAGAGTGACCTGGCTTGGAAGGGACCTCAAAGATTATCTAGTTTCAACTCCCCTGCCACTAGATCAGGTTGCTCAAGGCCTCATGTAACCTGATCTTGAACACCTCCAGGGATGGGGCATCCACAGCCCCTCTGGGCAACCTCACCACCCTATGAGTGAAGAATTTCCTTCTAACCTCTAATCTAAATCTCCAATCTTTTAGTCTGAAACCATCCCCCCTTGTCCTGTCATTATCTGATTGAGCAAATAGTCACTCTATCTTTTTTATAAGCCACCTTTTAAGTACAGAGAAGCCACAATAAGGTCACCCTGGCGTCTTTTCTTTAGGCCAAACAGCCCCAGCTCTCTCAACTTTTCTTCATAGGAGAGGTGCTCTAGCCCCTTGATTATCTTCGTGGCCCTCCTCTGAACCCATTCTAACAGATCCACATCCTTCTTGTGCTGGGGGCCCCAAATCTGGATGCAGCACTCCAGGTGGGTCCTCACCAGTGCTGAGTAGAGTGCGATAATCACCTTCCTCAACCTTCTGGTCACTTCTCTGTTGATGCAGCCCAGGATGCAGTTCACCTTCTGGGCTGCATGCACACACTGCGTGCTCATGTTGAGCTTTTTGTCCACCAGAACTCCCAAGTCCTTCTATGCATGGCTGCTCTCAATGAGTTCTTCTCCCACTCTGTACTCGTGTCTGGGATTGCCCCAACCCAGGTGCAGCACCCTGAACTCTGACTTGTTGAGTCTTATATGTTCACATGGGCACAATTCTCAAGCTTTTCCAGGTCCCTTTGGATGGCATCCCTTCCTTCTATTGTATCAACTGAACCACTCAGCTTGGTGTCATCTCTTAACCTGCTGCAGGTACGCTTGATCCCACTGTCTATGCCATTGATAAAGATATTCAACAGTAACAGTCCCACGAAAGACCCCTGAGGAACACCACTCATCACCGGCCTCTACTTGGACATAGAACTATTGACCACCGCTTTCTGGGTGCAACCTTCAAGCCAACTCCTTCTCCACTGAATGGTCCACCAATCAAATCCATATCTCTCCAGTTTGGAGACCAGGATATCATGTGGCACCGTGTCAAAGGCCTTACAGAAGTCCAGGTAGATCTTGTCTTCTCTTGTCAACTGAATTTCTGGGTAATATTGATACTAAAGAGATATATTAGAAGAAAATAAAATAGCAGATCTCTGTAGAAAGTTTAAACAATATAAAGTTATCCGCCATTAGAATTAATAATCTCTAGAAACTCTCAATAAAAATGCCATAAATAATTACAGCATTGGATTATACCAAAATTTCACTTACTACTACTAGAGGTAAAACCTGTAGAAATTTAATATGAATTTCTTTCAAAAAGTTGTATTTTAAAGTAGGGAATAATTTTTTTTGAAAGCTATTTGGATGAGGAAAACCAGGTAAGAGAATATCAGTGATATGGATCAAAAATTCCATTTTTTATACTGAAATGGAAATCTTTTGATATACTAAAATTCAGCCAATATAGATTATGAAAGTCTGTATATGCAGGCAATAAAAACAGTTATCACTCTGAATGGTAAATTAGATATTGCTTAAAAATACACATAACTCCAAGAAGCAGAATCATTTCCGGCCTGTATAAAATTAATGGTTGAAATAATCCAAGGAAATATGAGCCAAAATAAACAATGTTATACATAACTTGGAATATATACTTTCATTGAACATATAAATTACACTTCCTCTAATCTAAAGAATTTCTTATTTAATGTGCTCAAATACTAATTCCCTCTTTTCGAAGCATTTTTAACTGGAGAGTGCCAGTAACAAAATTCAAATACTTCTTTGAAATCAAATTTAGATTACAATGGAATCTCCAGAAAGCCAAAGAAAATTAGCATGCATCTTGAATCTGTAAGTGTAACCAAATCAGAAAAATTAGAATTAATTATAGCAGGAATTCATCTTAATGATATGTCTGCAAAGACTTGACTAATCAAATGTTATGCAGAGACAGGGAATAATGATCCTGAAGCCTGAATGTGTTATAAATCTTCACCTGCTTGGAAAAAAAAAATGTCGAGGATCAATTGGATGAAATGCAAAAGCAAGGAATTATCTTTCTCTGAATTATACTCTATAGGCATCATAATTTGTAATACTGCCCATATCTTCCAGTAATTGAAACCCTGCACAGAAAATAGGGTATTAAATAATGTCAACCATATATATAAGTTCCTGTTCTCTGAGTCAGAGATTTCCTGCCTCTTTGAGCCAAACTAGTTACAATGAACACTAGTAAATTAGAATTATTTAATGGGTCACTACCTATGCAAGCTTTGCTGCATGATAAATGTATACCTCCTAAAATTACAGAGCAGTCATTATATTATTTCTTACATTATTGTTGTTATTATTATCATTATTATTACTATTAATCACATTGATCCTGATGCTATAACAAAAATCTGCAAAGCCTAATCATCCATGAACAAGCACTGCTTTACAAATTAGTGACTTAATGGGTTATAATACTAATATAAAAATACTGTTAAAATCTTTCTATTCTGATTCTATTCACAATCTATAATTCTATGGATTGTAGTATTTTTTTTTTTAATTTTTTTTTAGAATCTAAGGACCACAGTTTAAAGAGCAATATATATATGAATGCTCTTACTTCATAGTTTGAAATATGACAACCATAATTAAAACCCTAGTCAGATGGTTCATAATTAAGTTTCAAAAACAAAAACAAAAACAAACACACAAACAACAACAAAAATTATTAAAGGATGTACTATTGAGTGGTATTCAGCCTTTACATTATCACACTGCCTTCAACCAAGCAACCGCTGACACCAGATCTGAGTTTGTGCTTACAGATCTTGTTGACATGAGCTGCAAACATATTTTTTTTCAAGAAAATCCTTAACAACTACAAGTCATGCCCTTCTTTCTTTTCCTTTAGACTGTCTGTTGATCAATCACTTAATTAAAAAGCTGTGAGTTAAATAGCAGTGAGTTAAATAGCTTCAATTTTCTTGAAGTTGAGTATTTGAGGATTCATTTACCCAAAGAGGACATATAAATACAAACTTACCAGTTGTAAGGGATAATTTTCTTATTCTTTTATTTTGAGACACAGCCTATCAGATTCATTCTGACAGACCTTGGAGATTCAAAAATTCAGCCCAATGATAAAATATCTTTGTAATTCGCAAATTCCCAAATGGCAGCATGTCTTTTTTTTGTTGTTGTTCTTCTTTTTTTGCTATTATTATTTTTTTTTTTTCCTGGGGGGAAAACGTAGTATTATTTAAAATATTCCTGATATACCATAGCAAAGGTCCTCACTTACTGTTCTAGAATTATGGGGCTATACCAAGCAGAAAAAAATCAAAGACTTTGGAAGACTTTATAATAAAACCTAAAACCAAGGGATCAATTTTAATTCTACTTTCTTGAACTGGACATAAAACTCCTTCGGTTACATATTGTAGATTTGGCAAGAAATCTCAATTTAATAGAAGTGAATAGAAACAAAATATGGACCAACAGTTTAGACAGTAAATGTGAATTCTTCATTTTTAAGTTCAGATTATTGATGATCTAGACTTTGGGCATTTTATTTCTAGAGAAACAGCTTTAGGAGTATGGGAAGTAATCAAATGGACAAACACATGAAGAGCACATCTGTCCCCCTCTCTCTCTTTTTATTCTCCAGACTAATTCCTTAAGTAGCATCTCCTGTCCATTTTAAACTAGTATTTCCCTCAAAGTAGTGTATCGCAGATGTCAAGAAAGTCTAGAATGTAAAGAACATGCACATTTCTAGAGCTATGAATTCACAATCATATCATCTAAATTTATTTGCTAGCCTTATTTCTTAATATATTTTTTTTCCTTTTCTCTGTTTTTCTGACACACCAGAAGAGACAGCTGTCTGACGTAAATTAGAAAATCCCCCTTTTCTCCATTAGATCACATTTACTTAGGTCTGTAGAAAATATGGTCCCTAATCTGAGCCCTCAGTAGCCCATGAGGATGAACATGGAAGTATTCATCCTCTCGGGGGAGGCTCTCTTGGGAAGCCATGGGGGTTTCCCAAATCATTTACAGGCAACATGCTCCTGGGCCAGTGCCTGCTCCTTGTTTCTGCATGTTACGGCACCAGACTAGTTCTGGAGAATTTGATGTGTGCTTAGTGCAGCAGGGAATTAAACACAGAAAGGTTTTACCAAGGGTTATAAATTTCTGGTGGGGGTTAATATGACTAATCACAGAGTATGAGCCACCCCAAATTTTCTTTTCTTTCAAACTTACCCTTGCTTCTATTTTCCTTTTTTTTTTTTTTTTATTCATACCCTCACCACTCTTCTTTCTCTAGAGCCAGACAGTCAAATTTTCTGGTGCACAGGAAATTCCAACATTTCAAAACTTGTTTTTCTTCTGTATTAGACATCACGTCATTTCATATTAGGCACTAGCACTACTGGCATATCATATTATATTAGACCATAGTACATACACTAGAACATTATATTTATATTATTTTATTATATAATAATATAAAATATCATATTTATATTATTTAATTTACAGCATTATTGAAAAAAATAAGAAAATTATTATTACAGCATTATTGAGGAAAATAAGACACATATTAAATATATATCTATTATATTCTAATTAGAGGAAAAAAATCAGACTGACATTACTGAAATGTGATGTGCTAATCATAAATCAAGCAAGAGTTCACTGGAAGAAGTTATAATTTCATCTGTTTATTGTCTTGATCTTTGTAGAAAGAATAAGCATGCTTTGAGAATGGAGATTTAGGATGATTATATAATAAAAGCAAGAACATTTATTCAGTAAGACTCCAAATATTATTCTCTAAACCAAGACATAGTCCCTGTTAAAAGGAATCAAATCCACTGCTAAGAAACTAGTATGATGAATGTGAATGTTCTGTTTCTGGGAGAGAATTTAATAGAAAATGTATATTTTAGCCATTACAAACCTTCCTACAAACCCATCTATACGTGACCCTGAAAATATAGTCATTTGGTAGCATGGAGAGGAAGTAGGATGTATCAGCAGCACACACAAATACCAGCTGAAATGTTGAAACCGGAAGCGTACCTCCTTTTTCTCTTGTCTTCAAGAGGAAAAAGACGAACAAAACTAGACATTAATAATTCTAAATATCACAATATTCTATTAAATCAAAGAAGATGAATTAATAACAATAAAAAGAGAAATATCCCTGTAACTGATGTGGGCAGGGCATTGACAAGTGCCATATGCAGGAGATTGAAGGTATTGCTGAGTACACGCTGCCAGGAAGATAAGGGAGACTTAATCTAGGAAATCACTTATTGGCAAGGTCTTCATTGCAAATTAACTGAGAAAAATATATATATATGATAAAGGAAAAATAAGACAGTTCCAATTGCTCTAAAGAAGTGTTTTCCCCATCTATTCGTATCCTTTTCTCCTTGGTCTGCTTACTCAGATTCAACTTTTCCAAGGTGACAGGAAAGCTACAATTTCATATGGTGATAAGCAATATGACAGTTTTGAAATTCACAGCAATGTTCCAAAGGGCTACAGTTTGACAACATCTGTTTGCCTGGTGTATATTCTGTGTCACTGTGTGCCACTGGATTTTTCAACTGCATGAGGAGACAGAGAAATAAAAGGAATGTTACTGGTAAGGAAGATGCAAAAGAAAACAAAGAGAAAAGTTCTTCAAGCATCTGGGACTTGAGTTTATTGCCTTTATCCTCTCAGTTGTGATGCTATAGGTAAATAGTGCTCAAGTGACTAAGTATATGAGTCTGGTGTCATTTAAAATGTCGTATTGTATTTCATCTATCCTCATAGGGTTGTCAAGAGATGACACAGGAGCTATGTTTACAGCAAAAGATGGAGGCAAGGCATAGAAATCTCAAATGACACCCAATGAGCAGCCAAACCAGGATCTAGATCTCCACTAGATGCAGTAAGGTAATGAATATTTGTGTTTAAGCAACTACATTTCAGTTTGGTACTATCAGTACCAAATCTATCAGTCTCTGTATTATTGTGATGCTATATGCTATATTATTGTGATGATATATATATATATATTTGAGCCAGATAAGAAATGTTTTATCTCAAATATTTTTTCCTAAAGTAATAAAAATAAAAACCAGCTCATTTTTCTCCATTATTTACATGATTTTTCACATTTTCAGGTTAAATTTGTTATATCAGAAGTTTTCTACTTTTCCCTGGGATTTATTTTGTTTTATTTGGCTTTTTGTTTGTTTTGCTTTTGTTTGTTTGTTTGTTTTTCCTCATCCATAAGGGAAGTCATGAAGGAATTTTATCACACAAATGACCATTATCTTGGTTAGTGTTATAAACTACATTTCTGGAAATCCACAGAAGAATTGTAAGAATTATAATGGTAAAATACTTTACTGGAATTGTGGCATGATAACTTTTATCATGAGTGGGTCTTGGTAAATCAGAACTGGTAAAAGGCAATTGTTATAGCTGTTATTGACAGGTTATACAATTTAAGATGATATGATTTATAATATTTCTACAGTTACAGCTTCTGGAGTCATGATACAGTAAAACAAACTGAGTTATCATTTGAAACATAGTTCCCATTCATAGCCAAATGTTAAAAATGTGACTCCAGAGACTAATAAAGATATGAACACTGAGGATAAATAAGAATTAATACTTAGATCTTTGAATAAAATAAAATGAAAAGAAAGATAGTGTTGAGGTTGTTAAATAATGAGATTTACACGAGACTTGGCAACACCAGACTTAAATCTAATAGCTGTTTAGTTTAATGCTCCATCTCTGACAGTGGATCATATCAGACTTTAATTACATTTTTATCTCTTTCAGGAAGGGATGTTTAGGCCTCATATACACTAAGGACAATTTTATGGTAAAGATGTTGCCTGCTCATAAAGTGAATTAACAGCAGGAGGCTTCATCACTAACATGTTAGTAGAAGACATTTTCCTCCACTGTGAAGGTGAGAATCTGATAGAAGTGTATTCTCTCCTAAACAGCACAGGGAAACATCAAGCAATTACCTTTCTATCAAATATAGAAAATTTAATCAAAAATTTATTGACTTTAAAGAAATATGCTCTTGTTCATGAGATTTTCCATTAACCTAAAGTCTGTACTCTGGAAAGCAGACATTCTGAGTGGAAAAACTCACTTTCAGTGAAGAAAAATGTCTGTTAAAATTAGAAAAGTTCAATAAGGAAGGAGAAAAAAAAAAAAGTTGTTCCATTTCAGGAATTATACAATTAAAATAACTTTCAAGCACTGTTTTTGTTTGTTTGGTTGGTTGGTTGGTTGGTTTTTTCCTTGACCTATTTGTTTTTACCGGTACAAATATCTCACATTGACTGAAGTTTTTAGCAAGAAAATTTAGAGTGAATAATAATATGCAAGAGAGGTTCAAACTAGGAAATGTTCCTTAAGTGGTTATGTAATGAAACAAATTAAATGAAACATTACAATTCAAAGCCAGCCAACCTGTGTTAAAAGTTCTTTACAACATTTCCTAGTTGGCATTGCAATTGCCCACCTGTCTCGGCATCCTTGGAAAGCAGTCTGCCACTGCTTACATTGAGGTTGAAGAAATTACACAGAAATCTTGCTTATTTCCCATCTTTTATCTCTCACAAAAGACAACTGACACTGTAAATACATGAATATAACCCAGGAAAGTGCCGGCAAAATAGCCCATCAATGAGTGTATCATTATTTGCCAGGTAACAATGTCAGTGAGACAATCTGGGATGGAAAATTACAAGGCATACATCATCCCATTACAGGAGAGGGAGACAGCACTAAGGAAGTATGTGCCTGTCAGTCCTCGGATCTCCTAGTACTGCACCACTGAGAGGACAGAGGTTCCTCCTCTGTGGGAAGGAAAGTGACATACACTCTCAATGTGATGTATATAAAATTAATAAGGAATCCTTCTTGCAAAAAGCAGCAGCTTTGTGTTGTGTGGAAGGGAATGAGCAAAAGGGCACCTTTCTTGTGGAATCTGACTTCCTAGGGTGTGCACCCTGCAGCACCAGGTGCGTAAAACAGGTCCCTAAACATATTTCTGCACTTTCTTTCTACAAAATTCTTTTATTTATTTATTTATTTATTTATTTATTTATTTATTTATTTATTTATTTATTTCATGAGAACACAAATGCCACCATTTGGGGTCAGACTGAAGGTCCATCTAGTTCATGACCCTGTCTCTGACACTGACTTGGAGGTTTTATTTTGTTCTTTCACTCTGCTCAAAACTACATTGTTGTAATTTATTGTCCACGCTTCTGTTCCCATGGCTTTTCTTCTGAGTGCAGTGAGATCCTTAGCCAGGGAGAAAGTTTTGATAATTCCATTATTCTGTTCAGTGAAATGGTGTTTCAGACAGAACAGATTACTGCACTTTCTGACTGACTGTCCTTGAGCTCTTCTGTCAGAGGAAGTCTCTCAATATTTCATGTTTTGCTAGCTCAGTGGTCTTATTTTATTTTCAGGAAATAGTATATATACTTAATGGAAGTCTGATATGCCTGATTTAAACCTGCCTCAAGGATTTTTGTCAGGACTAGTATCTTTCAGCAGAGAAATGAATGATGTTCCTTAATCAGCCATGAGGTGGCTGTTAAGTTTTCCAGAACTAATTAAATTCAAGGAATGCTTGCCCATCATGCTCTACAGACTTAAAGGTGTTTCTGTCACAGTCTATGTGAAAAGTCATGCTGTTTACGGTTAGGGCAGGATCAGCAATGAAGGGTATGAACCTGTACAAGTCTGTCCCATGATGGGAAGATGGGAAGTGAAGGGAAAAGAAGCTGAAGCTAAGTATAGGATATATCAGAGAGAACTGTTCTGTTTAGACAACATCTCACTATTTTATTACTGTTCTTAGGTAAAATTTGAAACAATGTCCTACAGGGTAACCAGATGTGTTAAATAATGTTCTATATTCTTGATATATATATATATATATATTTCCTCTTAATAATTGTCTCTGCCATCTTTCTCTTTTGTCACAAAAGTAGCCAGAGTTGTAGAAGTTGCAGTATTAAAATTTTCCAAGTTCTAACTAGTTAGAGGTTTCTTGCAAAATTGCTATAAGAATTCTCAAGAACTATTTTGACAAGAAATTACAAAACATATTTTTTCTCCCACCATATCCCAAAACTGCCAGATAAGTCAAAACAGAGTTACAGGAAACAAGAAAATTATTAACATCACATGCTTTGTATGTTTTCACTTTCATGACACAATATTACTGTTCTAAATAAGCTTAATAATAAGTAATAAAACAGAACTAGCTTATCTGAAACAATTTAAATGGTGTCTAAAATAAGGGCTTGCTATTGTACAATATCCATTGAATGTCATTATGTTGGATTTATTTATATAGCATTCTTAGTGCTCAGGAATGCTGACCAAGGATGTAATAAACTGCTTCAGGAAGCAAAAATAAGTGAAATATAATGCAATTGTGAACAATAAAACTGACAAATTTATTCAAGGATGATCTCTAAAAATGTAAGACTGCTCACATACATTTTGATGCACAATATAATGTTGCTTTCTCAAAAGTGAAAGATGCTACTTGAATTATCAATAACACTTGTGCGATGGGTCATGTTGATGATATGAATCTTCAGTGTTAACATTTATTTTAAACAGACATTGCTCTTGCTTCTATTGTCCATCCTCATAACTCAAGTCAGATCTTGCTCAGGGTAAGAGAATTCAGTACTACACAAAAATTTTTTACATTAGTTAGTAGCTTCTGAACTACCCCAGTAAAATGTTCCACAGAAAAAAAGATTTAGGTCATTCTATTGGTAACTTGCTCAAATAGAGCAAGATTTTAACATCTTCATAGAATCATAGAATCACAGAATCTTCATTCAGATTAAGTTAGATGTTGGAAGTTCAATAAAATTTAGGCTGTACTAGTAACAACACAGATAAACTTTATTTTTAAAATATTTTATGTGACAATGAACAAGAAGAGTTTCCTGCAAAGGCCTTATTTAGATCTCTTTTCGTATGTAAAAAGGCCTTGCATTTGTTGGATGTAGCCAATAAACATTTCTCTGGTTGCATGACATAATGATTTGTCTTTAGGCAAAGCATCTTTTCCAATACCTCTGAGAAAATATATATTTCAGTAATTTCTCTTGCAGCCTATCATGTTGAGCATTACATATATATATTCATTTTTCCTCACTATTCTTCAAAGTTTGAAATTATACATTTTTCTTATAGATGTGAGATACAGATTAAACTTCAGATTTTCAGCGTCAGGAAGAGTCCTATGCTCATGAAAATATTTTAACTTGTATTGGCTTATTGACTTTAGTACTTGATGTAACTGCATTTGATAATATTGGTTGGAGATAAGTAGCTAGTATCCATTTTGATTTTTGCAGTTTGTAATGTATACTTATTTCCATAAGGAAGATGTTAAAGTTCTTGATACTTCAGTTGGTATATAACAAATATGGTAGGATTATTTCAGTTTGGCTACTGCTACCATCCCTCCTTTTTGTTCCGCATGAAAGAACAAAAAGTATTCAGCAGTACCTTGTGTCCCTGAATAAAAATAGAGCTCTCATATACAATGGCTGTGGTATAGAACCAAATGTCCTTACAGAGCAAACGCCAACCTCTGGATACTCTCTAAATTCATATTCAGCACATGAAATATAAGCAACTAAGTCTTGCTTCAGAATTGAAAGATAGTTTTATCATTTTTCTTTTTTTTTTTTTATTCCCCCCCCCCCGAAATACACATATACAGACACACTTAAGGTCAGATACATGTACCTACATTTAGCTAGATATTATTTTTATGCTTTGAATAAATTATTCACCTTCTGAAGCAAAGGAATGTTAGCCTTTCCTTGTGATACAAGGTAAAGCTCACTTTGGGGTGAACTATGGAGACAAACTATTTTTGTAATTGAAGATTCATTTACAATTCATATTTTAATCTCAAATATCTCAAAAGGAGAAATATCCAGAGAAATATGAGACTAACATATACTCCAAATACCTTTGCCAGCACCTGAATTTTCCCTTTGAATGACGTGGTTAAAATTGGTTGGCATTTCTGCACTTTTGAGTATTTTAAACCATTTTTAATTCCATGACTGTAGTTAAAGACTACATATTCTATAGTGATCAGTACTCACAGATTTCCCACCACCTGCATAAATTAGCAGGTGCTTTTCATATCTGCAAATTAGTTATATGCATTTTTATTCATGTAAGAAACTACTTAATCTCTCTTTTGTCCCACAAACAAACAAACAAAATGATATTTGGGATTTTACATTTTTTGTGATTATGCTTTTCCTGAAAGAAAAATGAAAAACTCCTGACATATTGCAGTAAGAGATGGTGACAAATGTTAATGTGGATGAGACTTAATGAACAGCATGACTTTCAAATTAAATGCTTTTCATTTGGTCGTGGGGTAAAAACTCTTTTTACAAAATGCTAACCAATACTTTAAATCACAGAATCACAGAATGGCCGAGGCTGGAATGGACCTCTGAAGTTCAACACCCCTGCCAAGCAGAATCACCTAGAGCACATTGTGCAGTATGACATTCAGGCGGATTTTGAGTATCTCCAGAGAAGGAGACTCCACAACCTCTCTTGGCAACCTGTCCCAGTGCTTTCTCACCCTCACAGTAAAGAAGTGCCCTCTCATATTCAGCTGAAACCTCCTGTGCTTCAGTTTGTGCCCATTGCCTCTCCCAGAGTTGGCACAAAGGGGGATAATTTTTCATCTCTGCATGAAAATATAAAATGGTTTTTCATAACTAAACAAGTATTTAATCTAAATGCATTGCTTACTTAAACTGTCCCTACTTTTAGAAGCACCGTGACTGAAAAAGGACTCAGAGACAGCTTCAGGAAAAGAATTGAGGTATGTGAAAGTGGACAGTACACAGTATTTTGTAACCTGTCAGAACAGAACCCCGAACATGCAGTCAAATTACAAATGAACCTGGATGTCTTAGATTGGGAACCAGACAAAACATCTCACCATGCTGATATTTACCAACAGCTAGTCAAAAGGGCAAAATAACATAGGAAACCTTTGTTATACTTTTGGGGACTTTAGTAGAGTATCTGTCTAAAGCTATGGCTCCAATGCTACAGTTTGCCATGCCATCTTTTCCACATTTCTGCTATGCAATTCTATTTAGGAAGCCATTAAATATATAAAGAAAATGTTATATCAGTTTCTGAAACTCTGCTCTTAGTTCTGTTCCAGTGTAAGTATTTCAGGTTTTTAAGTTGTTATAAGTCTTAAACTTACTACTGAATAACAGCAATAAACCCTTTCAAAGGGGTTTAGTGTATACATTTTATAATTCTATTATCAGCCTCCCATCAATATGCATCTAATAACATGACAATCTTATAATGGGAATCCCACCTGCAAAATAAGTTCTATCTGTATGGATTGCAAAATGAGTTATAGGCCTCAAATGTTAGACAAATGTTCTAAATATAATTTTCCAGGCTCCATTATAAGTGTGTATTGTCTGCTGAGGAAAGTCCTGGGGCCATCCTCTAAACCACTCACCTACATGCATCCAACAAGCCTGCAAGCTTGGTATGGCCAGAGTGCAGAGAGCACTTGAGATCCTTCTCAAGCATAGCTGATCAGCATAGCTGTCAAAGCATTGTGCAGCGTGTTTGCAGAGCACAGGTTTTCAGTTAAACATCTTTGGGGACTAAAACCAGCGGCTGCTCTTAAAAAAAAAAAAAAAAAGGTATAGACGTGACATGTATGTACTAATAAAGTCTTTGTATTTAACCCATGTAGTCTGGCTTCCAAATGACTTTGGATTTGGATGTTTCTTGATGGAGTAAGTAGTAGGACTTCAAAGGGCCACCCCTCTATGTCTAGTTGGAAACCCCAATACTGAATTGTACACATCTGTAGACTCCCTTACCATTAAAATCTTCTACCTCATAAAAATGAGAATGAACTATCTGGCAGTGTCATTTGATTCTTCTGACTACATACAATTGTTCCAAACTCTTATGATAGAGCAAGTCAGTTCATGCTAATCCAAATAAGAAAAATTCCTCCTTCCCTTACTTAAGAGTTATACAGCCTGAGAAAGCAAACAGAAATTGTGTTCATGCATCTGTCAAGACAGCAATTCAGCCAGTTACTGATAGTGCACTTCCAGTCTGTCACATTACGTATATCTGACTTTAATAACAATTTTTGGAGGTAAATTTACTTGCTGGTAACTTGGGGGAAGAATACTGCCTTGCACTCTTCTATCTTTGAGACAGAAATGTATCAGTGGGCAAGACATCATTCATGTATTTCATGTATACACAGATATGCTCACTTAAAGATTTTTTTCATAAATATTTTTATTATGGCTAAATTAATCTCTATAAAACAAGCAGAAAAACTAAGTATGTAACTCTATCGTGCAGCCACAAATGATTAATTATATCAGTCCATGTCTTAAAAGCGAAAATAATTTGTTGTCTTTCATAAATAATATAGAAATTATTGCTCTCTCCACAGAAGAAGAAACATGTAGTCTGTAAAGAATTAGTAAAAGTTCCTAACAGATGAGAGCTAATTGATCTTTAAATTATTCATATAATTTCCCTGAGTCCTTATTCTCCTTAGGAGGTGTATATATATATATATATTTTTTTTTTTTTTCTAAGTAAAATGACTTTATCATTATTATAATTTTCTGTGAAGTAACTGTAGCTTTTGTTTGGAGGTTGATTGAAGGACTGAGACCATTAAACATACAGATGTGCACGTTTTTTAAGTTAAGACCTTGATTAATGCAATGAAATATAGAAATCAGGAGAAAGCTCTTATGTTATTGTAATTTCATAGTGATTACATTGGCACCACCATGAAAGCTATCTGCAAAATTATCTCAGCTAGGAAGCTGCATTTTCATTGTCTTACCCTATTATTTATTAAAGTTTCTGTTTGCCTTAAATTAGGTAAAATCGGCTATCTGATTAACGAGCTCTGTTAACCTTCATTTGTGTGTAATTCTGCATATGTTTCTCTGCCATAAGAACATTCATTTTTTGTGTTTAACTGAACAAATCTAGAATTTTTTTTTTAAATCGCTACAGAGCTAATTCTCCCTTGAAAATACCTTTAAGTTTTTTTCATAGGAACTGTATGAAAAAGCAAAACCTTACACAGATTTATGCTACTATGTGTTTGTCATAGTTTCAGCTCTGATAGAGTTAATTTTCCTCCTAGTAGCTACTAGTAGCTAGTATAGTGTTGTGTTTTGGATTTAGGATGAGAATAATGCTGATAACACACTGATGTTTTAGTTGTTGCAGAGCAGTGATTGCACTAACTCAAGGAATTTTCAGCTTCTCACACTACCCTGCCAGTGAGGAGGCTGGGGGTGCCCAAGGAGCTGGGAAGGGACACAGTCTGGACAGCTGACCCAAACTGGACAAATGGATATCCTATACCATATACCATCATGCTGAACAATTAATATGGGGTGGCTCGACAGGGTGGGGGAGACCGCTGCTCCGCTGCTGGGGGAGACCGCTGCTCCACTGGTGGGGGAGACCCAACCCAGGAATGGGTTCAGCATTGGTCAGCAGGTGGTGAGAAATTGCATTATGCATCACTTGCTTTGTACATTCTATTATTATCATCATCATCCTTATTATTTCTATTCCTTTTCTGTCCTATTAAACTATCTTTATCTCAACCCACAAATTTTTACTTTTTTTTTTTCCCTCCCTATTCTCTCCCCCACTCCACTGGGAGGGGGGTTGAATGAACAGCTGTGTGGTGTTTATCTGCCTGGCAGGTTAAATTACAACAGCGTTCTTTTCAGTTCTGCTGATATACATGTTGTAAATAATCCTCTATGGTATATGATAGTATTTTGACATACACCAGAATTAATTTCTGATCCAGAACACCCACATTCAATGAAGACTTTATTGCTCAAGAGCATACTGCCTGAGAAACTGCAAGTGTACTACTGACCAAAATTTTTGAAAGCAGACACACAAGTCTCTTGTAGGACGTTTGAGCAAGTGGAACTGCAGAAAATGCAGAAACATAAACAAAGCAATTAACCATGTAAAAAACCATCTACTTCAGTCTGCAATTATCACAGTTCTGTAAGGCTGTGCATTTTACAAATAAAAAATAAGTACATAAAAGATACAAGTAAATTCAAGAAGAGATACCTACTGTGGGTACCTTATTTAGTATCTATTTAGCTATCATAAAATCATATTAGGACCTTCATTTTCTATCAAGTTCATTGTCTTTCAGTACTTAAGGTGAGATAAAGTGTGTGGCTGACTACTGTAGTGTGGAGGGTGAGACAGAAAAGCACATACAGAAAGTATATAGTCAGTGTTAGGTTTCTTTTCTGCCCATAAAGCTTATGGACTATATTTCTATCATCATTCTCTGGGACTGCTCTAGCTTTGAGCAGGAGTTTGGATTAAAACATACCTAGAGGTATTTTTCAACCTGCTTATTCTTTGACCCACAGGTAAGTTAAGAAGACGACAGAAAGACTTCTAATGGAAAGGAAAAGCATGCGGTGAAAATATGATACACTTCCCTTATTCCTTTTCTTTCTCTTTAGGCTGCACTGAATGCTGTACTGTTCTAAAGTTTGTGTAGGCAAAAGGGAATCAGAATCATAGAATCATAGAATGGTTTGGTTTGGCAGGGACCTTAAAGCCCAGCTAATTCCACCCCCCTGACATGGGCAGGGACACCTCCCACCAGACCAGGGTACTCAAAGCCCCATCCAACCTGGCCTTGAACACTTCCAGGGATGGGGCATCCACAGCTTCTCTGTGTAGCCTGTTTCTGTGCCTCACCAATGACTGGCTGCATGCATGGAAAAGAAGTAATCTGGGGATTCCTTAAATACAAAAATCACAGAGAAGTCAGAGAATCCCTAGATATGAAATACTTGATGGTTAGAAAACTGATAAGAAGTATCATATACCCTTGCTCTTTCTTATTATTATTACGTATCCACTCATTGATACTGAGATTAAACCCCAGAGCTTTCAGTTGTAGACATGTCTTGGTATGGGCATTAGTTTTTTTATTCAATATATAATTTGGAATTCTTGGCTGACAGCATTTATCATGTCAACATGAAGTGTGTGATTTTCTTACACTCTGACTTTTGGCCTTAATGTTTTCTCCCTATAGTCAGCTTTAGTCTACAAAACAATGGGAACAAAGTTAGCCTAACAATGTCCCATCAACAGTATAAAGGTATAAAGACAGGACTGAGAAAATAGGGGTTTTGGAGCAACCATACTTTTAAGACACATCACTTGTATCTATTACAGATGGTAAAAGGTCAGATCCTGTAATAGCAATACAATCCACTCCATCTTCACCCTTCTTACTTTGTAGGATGAATTCATTTGGGAATTTATGCTTATTCTACTCTTTCTCCATAAAGGTCCAGATAACCAGAGAAAACTAATTCACTAATGTGAGTTTAAACAACAAAACCATAGACTTATTATAAAATGCAATTTTAAAGGCAGTGGTTCCAATCTGAACTTCCATCCTTCCTCCTATCTGACACTTGCCCAGCATTCACAACTATTGTTCTTGACCTCTGTTATACTCTGTCCCATTTTCTTCTTTCCTGGTTTTCAATGATCTTATGAAATATCTTTAGAAAATTGATCAGACAAGATGAGCTGTTCCTCAAGCTTTTCTAAATCTGTCTCACTTCATTTAGAACCTCAGAGCCCTTCTGCTCCTTTGTGTAAGTAGTCTAGTAAGCACTGTAGTCTATTTTATTTGAAAGATGCTTGCTTTATATTTAAAACTAAATGACCTAACTCAGATCACCTAAATAAAATATTAAAAACTCCTTTAAGTTTAAGGATAAAACAGAAGCCAATAAGTATTTTATACTGGATTCTCCTCTCCTCTCCTCTCCTCTCCTCTCCTCTCCTCTCCTCTCCTCTCCTCTCCTCTCCTCTCCTCTCCTCTCCTCTCCTCTCCTCTCCTCTCCTCTCCTCTCCTCTCCTCTCCTCTCCTCTCCTCTCCTCTCCTCTCCTCTCCTCTCCTCTCCTCTCCTCTCCTCTCCTCTCCTCTCCTCTCCTCTCCTCTCCTCTCCTCTCTTTTTTAGTTGCATTAGTTACTCAGTGGAATGAGATACTTAAATGTCTTTTAAACCCTACATACCTCAGCATTTTTAAATGCATATACATTAAAAAAAAAAAAAGTGATCCTTTTTTTCACTTGATCTCTTTATGTGTAACACCAAAATCTTATCACTTACACACCTTGGTTAAGATATTTTGAAAGATCAGATCAACAGTGTTTTGCCAGCATAATATTTTTTAAATTATCTCTCAAATCAAAAAGAACATCAAAGATAAACAGCACGCAGGTAATTCCAATAATATTATGCTATACATAACATTGGGTAGATGTTCATTAAAATATACTAGAGTTGGAGCGCTCCACTGGAGCACTGTGTGAAGAGAATTGTTAACATAATTTTTGAAGTAGTTTTCTTACCTACTGCTTACACTGGGGATTCAAGCCTTCAGATTCAAACTGCCCTAGTATCACCTTAAACAGTCACAAATCTGTTGATGAGTCTGTCAGCTCACGCTGGTGTACTTGGTGACTTTTGTGTTCTGTAGGAAAAGAGGAAGACTATGGTGACATAAGAAGACAGTCAGTCTATTCCTTTTGGGATTTATGAAGGTGTTCAAAAAGGTTTGACAGACATGATAATGGCATGCTAATGGCTCTTACATGTACCTGGGTGAGGATTGTTTCAGATACAATAGCACAAAACCTCCTATGACTGAACTCTCTTCTTTCCATTTCTTGCAGATTTTACCCCCCCCCCCCCCCCCCCCGAAAACACATACAACCAGCCCTTTCTTGCACTATATTTTTTTTGCACTATATTTTGGGAAGAATTTGAATTGAAAAAACACAATCCTTATCCTACTAAGCCTGTTTTCTCTTGTTTATTTATCATGTATTTTGTTCATAATTTTTTTCATTTTCTCTGCATGTGCTCTTAGCAGGAGGGAGGCTGGCTAAGAAATATAAGAGCTGCTCTGAGATTATTATTCTTCACCAGTAAGAGTAGGATTGCTTCCTGATGTAGCATTGCAATACGCCTCTTTTGTGAGTGGTGCCTGTCACTATAATATATGCAGATTCAAATCTGACTACTATTTTTATATCTATAACTAGTCTATCTATTTCTCCTTTTATATTATCCAGTTCTGCACTCCTTTACTATCTCCTATGCTTTTCAGAGAAGAAAGGGGACAGCTTGTTTTGCTCTTTTTTTTCAAATTAAAACAATAAAATTATCTTAAATAGTAAAGAAATATTTTCATAACATCACAGAAACTGGGAAGGAAATTATTTATTAGATTACCTTGTCCATCTCTCTGCCAGCATGTTACTGTTCCCTACAATATAATGTTTAGTTTTCTGTCACTTGACACTTTATATGCCTCAAATGAGAAGACTTCAAATTTTTCTCTTTAAAAACTATTGCATAACCTGACAAAGCTGCTTGTCAGGATATTTTCCCTTCCATAGGCACTTTAAAATTTCTCTTTCCTTTTTTTTTTTTTTTTCTCTCTTTAAACTCAATTTCGTCATAGTAGATAGTTACTCTGACACTTGGTGATTTTTTTCTTTTGAATATTTATCAACATTCCTTCTCTCACACCATTTGTAATTTTACACCAATGTATATATAATATGTATTATAATGTTCATACTTTTACTGCTCTGTGACCATGCCTGAAATCCTGTAGGTTGTTAATCCAGCTATTAAACACTCATTAAAAATGGGTTGGGGATAAAATGCAAACTGGCTAAAGGACTTTAGGGAGACAAAAAATAGCATTGCAGTTCACAGCATTGTCCTAGCTGAAGAAAACATTTTTGTGCCAAGAGATTCTGTATAAAATTAAATCTAATTGAACTAGAAAACTCATAGGAGTATAACAGGTAGGTATTTTTCGATGATTTTGAAACCGGACAAATTATATCTTACAATGTACTTTATAATTTTTATAATTACTTTGAAACAAAGCAAAAGCAAGACAACATATTTCTTTCAAATTACAATCAAATTGAGCAACTCTCTTGTGCCTGAATTTTTTTGGCAAGACTGAGCTCAGAGTAATACCTTATAGCTTACAGTTTTTAATGGAAGATAAATATAACCTAATTTTAGCAACACAAACACTAGTGCTATTATTCAGCTTTGACTTATTCAATGCACATTTCAGAATGCCTTCAGCTGTCACAATTCAAAACCTCCCTTCAAGGTTTCTCTGTTCATGGCAGAAGCAATTCTTAGAAACACACTGAGTTTTAAAGAAACAAAACAAAACAAAACAAAAAGAAAATGAAATGAAAAGACAAGAAGAGAAGAGAAGAGAAGAGAAGAGAAGAGAAGAGAAGAGAAGAGAAGAGAAGAAGAAGAGAAGAGAAGAGAAGAGAAGAAGAAGAAGAAGAAGAAGAGAAGAGAAGAGAAGAGAAGAGAAGAGAAGAGAAGAGAAGGGAAGGAAGAGAAGGAAGGAAGGAAGGGAAGGAAGGGAAGGGAAGGGAAGGAAGGAAGGGAAGGAAGGAAGGGAAGGGAAGGAAGGAAGGGAAGGGAAGGGAAGGAAGGGAAGGGAAGGGAAGGGAAGGGAAGGAAGGGAAGGGAAGGAAGGGAAGGGAAGGGAAGGGAAGGGAAGGGAAGGAAGGGAAGGGAAGGAAGGGAAGGGAAGGGAAGGGAAGGGAAGGGAAGGGAAGGGAAGGGAAGGGAAGGGAAGGGAAAGGGAAGGGGAAGGCAAGGCAAGGCAAGGCAAGGAAAGAAATAAACTTCCTCCACCACTTGAAAGTACAAAATGTTTTTGATCAGATTCATCACAAAACAGAAATTTGCCAAAACGATCTGAAAAAAAAAAGTGTTGTTTTTTTTTTCTGATTCTTTTATATTTCTATCTACTATGCTTAAAATGTTGTCTTTCTCAGTAAGTACTCATATGAAAAATCTTTTATTTCATAAAGACAAAAAAATGGAGATGAAATGAATATACTTGTAAAGACTAGACTAGTCTTTATTATAATAAGTTTTCTAAGACATTTGTACCAATCATCTCTTGAACCTCAAACCAAGTAACAGAGAAGACATGCTGACAGGAACTAGTTTGAAAAGCTTTTAGGAGTTCTGACCTCATCTTTCCCTGTATGCTGTTTTCAAAGGCACTATGCAGTTTAAGTGTAGCTCTCACCTTCATGAACCATAGGAGTACCTTGTAAAAGTAGTAAAAACACTTTGCCTATCACTGGTGACATTACTGTCCACTAATAAGAGGAATTAGAATAATAGTTTAGAATAATAGAACAACAGGCTTTTGCCTCCATCTTCGGCTTTTCAAATATGCTTCCAGGTGAGACCACCAGCCTTGGGAGCATCATCCTGCACATCCTGGTGTTCTTACAAAGCCTGAGCATTTGTCTGATGTTACAGCTGACAAAGCCCAGGATGGAAACTCGATGGAGGCTGGAACCTGGCTTTTTCATCGATGAGCTTTCTGAGATGTTGCTCCTTAGTCACCTTGGACTTTGAAGGTTTCACCCAGATCTTTGCCTTTGTAAGATTCACCTCCTCTCACACAAAAGTTTGCTCTATTGGTCCTTCAGACTTTCATGACAGCAAAACCAGCAATCTTTCTCCATGTTATAAACAAGCAAGCTACAACCTTTCCTCTTAACACACAGTAAAATCAATGGAGAGAGCTATTTGGAAAAGTTTTACATCTGCCTTTTAATTTGTATAAAGAAAATGCAGAGCCTTTTGCTCTGTAAGCTTTTACCAAAATGTTCTCATTTGAGCAAATAAGGTTCCATTAGTATTAAAATGTTGCAAGCACTCACTAAAAGGTTTTTTTTCTTTACTTTTGTGATAGTTTCAGCATAACTTTACTAGTATCATTTCAGAGAGACACCACAGAGTCGAGCCTTGAGGCTACGTTTTCCCACTGATTCACTAGATAAAATTTATTATGTTTACAAAATACATCAGTATGTTCATAAAGATTTTTTTAAGAGAAATAAAAGAAGCTTTGTGTTACCTAACATTGTATTTCTTCACAATTTTAATTTAAAGCAACTGTAGCAATAAAGAGGGAATGTATTTCTTTTTCAGTGTTTAAATACAAACTGGTGAATGTAGGTTGTGCATACCAGACATGGGCTGCTCCAACAAGAATTAATAAAAACAAACCAAATTTTCATTCCTTCAGCTTATGAATGGTGCCAGTCTTACACAAGGATGTCTATACTATTATGTGCTTAAGAAAATATACAAATTAAAAGCCAGGCTGCGGGTGTGCATATTTTTGAAAGTCATTTCAAAGAAACTGTATCATAAGGTACTATGTTGTTGCCTTGTGTTTTTGAATTTTTGTTAATATTACATTTTATTTTAAGTGATTGCTACCCAAGACAGAGTGATGAAATGGTAATCAAATAGTGAGTCCATATATATAACAATTCCATTTTCCTGGAGATTGAAAAGCCACTAGGAAAAATACAGTAGCATTCCCAACATCCATTTTCCTTACAAAAGCAGAATCTGATTTCATCTATATCAGGTCAAATTAAGAATAACTTCTAATGCCTAGTATTTACACTACTTTAAAACAATCAACTTTTTTTCTATGGCTCCAGTGCTAGAGCTCTGTCACAGTCTTTTGCAAATATTCAGAAGTGTTTTGGCTTCCTACAATGTCATACAAGGGTGTCAGACATCATAGGAAGATTAGGTTAGACTGATTAGAATAGAAATGTCTATGAATATTGAAAAATGGAAAGGAGATCCAGAGATTCTAATGAATAAGGCTGTTTATGGAATAATTTTTTATGGAATAAATTATTTCTCTTTCTTCTGAAAGTAAAATTGCTGTACATTATCAATTGCCAGAAGTAAGACAGTGAAAATCACTTGCAAAGAATACATTTCTGAGTAGAGGCAATGAAAGCACTTATCTATATGACTTTGCCAAAATACATCAAGCTGAGTCCTGTACACTATTATTATAGGTGGCTGATTCATTGAATCTCTGCTGTTTCTATTTTGTGGGGGTGGGTGGTGTGGGGGTGTTCATTCATTTATGTATTTATTTATTTTTCCTGAAGTAGCCAGAAGTGTGACACTGACTAAAATAGCACTCTTTCTAGGAGAATGCTACTGCACTGAGGCATGCACTGGGACAGAAACAGCCAAATAGTCCTTACTCTTCCCAAAAATCACACAAAAGTTTTGAGAGCTCTGGAATGAGTGAAAACAGCAGCAAAATTACATGTAATCAGAGTATGCAAATGCACAAGACAGAGAATGTTATCTTAATCTGAGCAATAGCAGTTATCATGAATGATCATCTCAAATATGAACTTCAGTAAACCACTGCAGGAGGGCTGATGGAGTATTAAAGATGCCAGCTGCCTTGAGCTTACCCATATTAAACTCTGCATTCCCACTTTGCTATTAAATACAATAAAGGTGAGACATGCAATCTTTCATTTCTAGCTAGGAAAACTACATTAAAAAATAGCGTAGTTAGTTCTTAGATTTGCAAGCTATGAAACTGATAAATACTAATGTAATCTCAATTTCTCTTCATCAAAACAACAACTTGTTCTGTTCCTACAAAACGTGAATTTCACACATGCACATCATTTTCTGGTTGTGATAGGTCTTCAGACCCTTATAAAATAGCTATCTACTGGAGTCTTCCCCCCTCCCCCCCGCAACGTCCTTGCCCTTCTCCCAGTTTAAATCTGCTCCTGTATCACAGAAAGACACAGAATTCAGCTTGTTTGAATCCATAACACAAATGTTATTTAAGTAAGCAAATTTCTCTCAGACACATTAGGAACGCAATGCCTGTTTTGGCTTAGCTTCTTCTCTGAGTGTTAAAAAGCAAAGAGCAAGGCTATACCTCCGCAGAGAGAAAGAATGGGTCTAAAAGTGCCAACACACTGGCAGCCGTGATGTGGATGGAGAACAAGTTCAAATAGCAAGTAAGCTGAAGAGTAATCAGAAACTTTATGTTGCCCCGAAGTCAAGAGCTGAGATAAAGATGAAAATATGATGCATTAGAAATTCTCTATGTATACTTCATCCTCCATATACACTATAAAAACCATCACACAGTATATTAGCCCATCAAATAGGCCAATAGCACTTGAATTGTCTGCAAGACTTGCACTACTCTAACTTCTGAAACACTGCCAGAAATTGTTTGTGACAATGTTGTCTGACCTGACCAAAAAATAGAAAAAAAAGCAAAACAAAACTAACCAACCACACACACACACACACACAAAACATGCCAGGGATTATATGACAGTTTTAAGTGTTGACAAAATGAGTGGAAAAGTGGGTATAAATTGTATTATATTTTTGTCCTATAAATTTTATATATTTTTTTTAGATCAGATCTCTTCCAGTTTTCTTAACTATTTCTTCCTTCCACCCAGAAACAACTTCTTTGCCTACAACAACAATCAATCATTCCCCCCATGCCCCCCAAGTCTATTCCTTGTTCCTCAAGTCCTTTTTGTGCTTCATTTAAATATCAACCAAGTGCAAGAAGCTTGTAATTTTACTAAAAAAACTCTTTAAAACTCAAGAAAGACTTCTGTTGCCACTGACCTAGAAAACACTGCTTGGAATTATATTCTAGCTATGATACATTGACTTAAAGAAGTTTTCAGAAGCAAGAGATGTCCAAGGCTTAAATAGAAAGATTTATTTTTTAGGACAGTACTGTGAGGTATTGTATATCCTAGGTTTCATCTTTTTTTTGGGAGCAAATAAGAACTGGACATTTACCAGAATCATTCTTTAAATTTATGCAGTGTTTGAGGAATTTCCTCCACAAAGTGTCAGAATAGTATAAATATTGCAATAAAGGTAAATAGTGTGGTATGCAAAAATTACTTTGTTTTGTTTTGTTTTGTTTTGTTTTGTTTTTAATATTGTCCAAGGTATTTGCATATTTACAGCAATCAGAAAGAGGCCATGTTTTACGTATGTCCTCACGGGAACCTTGATCCCACTGTAAACTATGGGAGCTTTGGGAGCTTTTCTTATGGGGCACTAAGATTTTTATGAAATATTAGTTGTCTATCTTATTGTCTATTGTTAGTGGAAAACAATATATACATAATTGATTTTTAGGTACATCGTAAATTGTCAAGAATAGAAAATTCATAGAGCTGAATGTCAGAAGGAATCATTAGATTACATGTTGTATGTACTTCTAAAACCACATGCAAAATCCACAATGCAGATCTATAAGAGTGCTCTCTGTAAGACTCTTACAAGTACTTTATATCTCATGTCTGAATGTAACAACAGAAAACTTGGAATCCCAGTATTTCAAAACCCAGATGGACAATGCTGTCAGCAGTCCAGTTCTACTTTGAGCTTACCATTGCTTTGAGAAGGACCTCTAGAGGTTCCTTCCCCACTTTTTTTTCTTTTCTTTCTTTCTTTTTTTTTTTTTAATTACTATTCTAATACCAATGTAGGTAATGTCTATATTTAGAAAAACATAAATGTTGAATAGTCTCCCATAACAGAAACAGCTTAGCTGTTCTTCTTGACATTTTAAAATTAATCCCTACAACATGACCTTTAGAGTAGGAGCTCTAAAATCAAAGACAATTGTGGTGGAAGCATTCAAATGTTTTCCTCATTTCTTGTAGATTATTTATGTTTATTTTGATATCTTTTGTGATATTAGTTATCTCCACAAATGCTGAACAATTTGCTGATATGTGGCGAGAGCAGGATCATGTTTTTCCATCAGGCAAATAATATAATTACAAAACAAAAAACATAGATGTGACCTAAGAAAGTAAGAAGATACCATTGGTTCCCATTTATAGAAAATATACTTAAAAATTA